>NC_056750.1:18320969-18338469 GCF_019279795.1 Protopterus annectens | reverse complement strand
CTGTTTTCCTTACTTTGTGTGTTATACTTCCTATGGTAAATCCTTCACTTTGGAATTATTTCATAACTTCAGCTTCTGTAAATTTAACCTTTACTTTACTAATCTTCTGTTTTACAGTCCCCCTTTGTGAACTTTTTTTTGGGTTGTGAAAGTTTCCATACTTGGATACTTTGTCTGTATTTCTCTTCAAATATATTTGGAGATGCTTTCTGGTATTGACTATTTTGTCTTTCTCTTCTGCACAAACATTGCAAGAAATCAGATTTCTTTTTCTTTCCCATGTCCATGTTTATTTTTCATGCCTTTTGAAAATATCTAGGCTTTGTTCTTTACATTTTTTGCACTTCCTTGGTTACATATTCTTCCAAATGGCCCAACATTTTTGTCTATATAATAGTTTTCACTGATCTGTTGTATAAATGAACACAAAAATACATGTGATGGTTTTGATAGTTTTTTTAATGCAAGTATTTTTCTTTCCACCAATTTCTGTCTTAATCATTTTGAATGTGTTCTATCTGGAAATTCTGTGCTTCTTGCATAAGAGTAACAATACATAATGTCTTCCTTATCCTCAATACTCCACTCTGTCATCTTTATGGCTCTTTTCCAGCCTCTCGTTTATTGTGGACTACTACTTCTGGATAAAATGTGGTAGGTGCATCCTCCCCTGAACGTGGCCCAGCCTCATTGTTGGAATGTTTCTGTGTCTTAAAGACTCTACACCAGTTTTTCACTGTGTGCATACATGGATCAGGCACTTGTTTATACTAAGACTTGTGTACCCAGTTATCTTTTTTTATTTTTTAACCTACTTCTGTCCATGATATATGCTATCTAAAATACATTGTATACAGCAGTGTCATACCCAGTAAAGTATAGTTTATTTAAAGAGAAGCACATCGCTAACTAGTATCGCTGTTTCCTACATTTCACTATAGCTGATTTTGCTTATTGTATGTATTTCTGGACTCCCAACTTGTTCTTGTTACACAAATTTGTAAGGAAAGCAATTTCATGCATTTGCAACTCAACAGAATAAATCCTAATTGGAGGTTCAGTCTAATGCCCTAGAGCCTTTTAAGCCTAGCCATTCATGCCCCAGTTTTCATAGTTGTCTGTGCCCAAGGACTAGAAAGACTTTGTTCTATGCCTGTGCCTTAGACTATAAGCTGCTGTCGTCCATAAAAGCCACAGGTGACAAGCAGGGGTGAATTTATGCTTTACCATCGATTGGTCCAAATGTTATTGGAATAAGCTTAAAGAAGAGCTTTGTTTCACATAAATGGAGAATCTTTTTCCAGAAAAAGGGTAAAAACACAAACCTGTTCCTCCAACGTGTTTTGCTTATGTCACAGACAATGTTTAGATCCTCAAACTGGGTAATTCTTGTGCTGTTTGTTTTGTGGATGTGCAGCATATCCATTAAGGCTAGCGTTTGGGGTTTTCCAGATAAGACATGTTTTTTACACCCTGTATTCTTTTAATGAGGATTCTCTGTGACCACTATAGTTGTTAGAAATGCCTGGTCAGGTACATGCTGAAGAGTGCAGTGTACCTGATTATTGGTCTAATGAGGGCTAAGTATAGTGGGATTATGATCTCCTTAGATCTGGATGCCAAGCCATAATTGATAACTTGGCACACATAGAAGGATTTTCTCACCACCGTGGACACATGGTGATCAACGTTCAGGTTACTGTCAACCTGAGTTCTCAAGTCCCTTACCACTGGGCTTACTTTCAGTAAAGTATTATTGGTGTTGTAATTTGCAGGGGTGGTCAACTTCCCAAAGGGTATACATATGCATTTTTTGGAATTGAGTATTAGGCTATATTTCTGGCACCAGTTACTTGTCTCTCAAACCCTCCTCAAGGATATTTACCATCTTTAGGGGAATCAGTCATTGCACCCAACTTCCAGTCATCTGCAGATTCGGTCACCCAAAGACCCTCTATATTTGCTATGACGCCAGAGAAGTGTATTCCAAACAGAAGAGGGCCAAGTGCTGAGTCCTGTGGAACACCAGTAGTAACAGTTCTAGTTGAGGAGCTGTATTCCCCTAGCCTAACTTCGTGTCCTATCCATGAGCCATTTGACTATCTATCGGGTTACATAGTGATTTATATCTACATTTTTTGAGATTGTCTGTAATACCTAAGTGAGGCAGTGTGTTGAATGCCTTTACCAGGTTGAGGTAGGCCGTATGAACTTTTCTGCCAGTCATCCATGGTTCAAGTGGCATTATCACAGTAGTCCACTGGGTTTAGTAGGTGTGACCTACCCTTGACTAAACTAAACTGGGATGGGTTCAGTGTTTGAAATTTTCCAAAGTATTTATTAGATCCATGATAACTTTTTCCATGGCCTTGCATATAAGACTAGTCCAGCTTATGGGTCTGTTGATGGTCCACCTTTATGTAGAGGGATGACCATTGCAGTCCTGCATTCCCTAAGGATAAAGCCTGTCTGGAGACTGTGGCTGAATAGAGGTTCTAGTTGGCCTGACATGTCATGTATCAAACTATTTAGAAGGCATCCCTGGATGTTATCAGGGCCCATTGCTGTAGTGTGTTTAGCTCTGGAGAGGGCAGTGAGAACCTGATTACTAACAGTAGGGGGATAAGTGGTAGAGGGTATTTCCTGTGGAGTAACTAGTCATCTTCGAGTCATATGGACTCTGTCTTCTACTTGTACCATAATGCTGTTGTGTAACACTTTATAGTAAAGTTACTGTCCTCTACTCTTTTATCTTGGAGTTAGAAACATTTAAATGGCTAAAGTAGTTACCAATCAAGGCTTTTCTGTCTGCACTATAAGGTTGAGAGGTATGCCTTCAGTTCATAGGTTCATGGGTAGGTGCTAGGCTATTGGGCCTAGGGCCTATACAAGCCTAGCCATAATGATTCCATGGCTTTTGCTTCCCACAAATATTTACATTCCTGGACGCCTGTCTAGCAGGGCTACTGATGTTATCCCCAGGGTGAATTTCCTATCTCCCATCCAGTCGTCAAGGTTCCTCTTGAAGACATATATGGGCAGCCTATTCCAGAGTATCGGGAGTCTCTGGGTCAGGAAACTATTCCTCCGGCATGTTCTATGCATCGTGATGACAAGATTAAGATCCTGGAGCATGTGGCTCAGAGGGATTGGGATTAGCATGTCCAGCAACTCTGGATTTGACATGGCCTTGCATGTTGGGCAGAGATCACCTATGAGTAGGCGATATTGACAGTATAGCTGGAGTTTCTTTAGATGGTCAGCATAAGGCATCTGCTTTAGGCCTGTGATTCTTTTTGTGAGGTATTTCTGCTGCCTTTCTAGTTGTTGCAGATGTCTTGTGAGGTACATACCAAACAGGGCATTATATTCGATAATGGGTCTAATGAGGGATGAGTACAGAGGGACAATGACCTCCTTTTTTCTAGATGAAAAGCCCTTAGTGATGAGGTGTGCCACGTAGAAGGATTTTATAACTGTTGTGGCTATGTGGTTGTCAAAGGTGAGACAACTGTTCACCTGTGTCCCTAGGTCTCTTATCCCACTTTCAGTGTTTAGCATCCTGCCACCTATGTGTTAATTCACAGGTTCGTGGTTTTTCCCAAAGGAGACAACTATACATTTTTTGGCATTTAGCTTGAGCCCATGGCTCTGGCACCAGTCATATGTTTCTGTAAGGCCCTTTTGTAGTATATCCGTATCATTTGGGGATTCAATAATGGCTTCCAGCTTGTAGCCATCTGCAGACTTTGTAAGCCAGAGTCCCTTAGTGTTGGCCTGTACTTCAGAGAAGTAGATGCCAAACAAGAGTGGTCCCAGGACAGAACCCTGTGGTACAACACTTGTCACTTGTCTGGAGCTGGATTTGGAGTTGGCTACTTTTCCAGTGTGTGTTCTGTCAGTAAGCCAGTTTGCAACCCATTGAGTGATATAGGGATTAATGCCCAGCTTTGTAAGTTTATCTATGATTCCAGAGTGGGGGATAGTGTCGAAAGCCTTGTCGAGGTCCAAGTAGGCTGTGTGAACCACCTTACCCTCATCCATGGCCCTGGAGACTGATTTGAAGAAGTAGATCAGGTTCAGGAGGCAAGATCGGCCCTTCACAAACCCAAACTTGGTGGGGTCCAGTGTTTGAAGGTTGCCAATATCTTTGTTTATAAGTTCCATGATAATACGTTCCATGGCCTTGCAGATTAGGCTCGTCAGACTGATGGGATGGTAGTTCCCGGGATCCAAAGTGGTTACCCCTTGTGGAGTGGGATGACTGTAGCTGTGCGCCACTCTGTGGGCATGAAGCCTGAGGTGAGTTATAACTGAAATGTCATGGAATCACGAGAAAGCAACGGCTTTTATTGCATGCATATTCTTATAGACTAGACAGTCTTTTTGTGCCTAATTATCACTAGCCAGTACAACTTTATACATACATAAATAAGTAAAGAGACGTACATATTCCATGTGAAATTTCAGTTTCATTTATTTTACACAATAAAGTAAACAAGCAAGCATACACACAGCTTCCATGTGAAGTCATAATTTTATTTATTTGACTGTTTCATAACTATCGTATGTTGGCATAGACAGATATTTTCGATGTAGCAGGTCGAAAATGAAACCATCTAAATCACAAGTGAAATCAAGTTTGATATTTTGTTGAAAAAAAGAGAAACTGCTGATGAATCACTACACTGAAAAACATCTATAATACACGCTCACTAGTTCAAGGAACACCACTGCACATAAAACTAACAAACAATAGAGAGATACCTTTATATTTAACATAGCCACTCTATTAAACAGCTTATTTATATTTATACATTTTACATATGTACATATGTACATACATGCACATATTTCAGGCATGAGCAAAAATGACATTCTTGCCTGCAAAGTTGTAGTTATAATTTGACCTAATTTCCATTTTTTTATATTCGTTCAACTATCATCTTGCTTGAATTCTGTTTCTGCATTTTTCCCAACTGTTTGACATTCCTTCTGAAAGTGGTATGATTCTTTATTCTGTTTACAATTTTTGGTTTATGTCTTGCACCATGGAGCACAGGTTGTAACTCAAAAGGGTCAGTCAGCCTCCCATTTGCATGGTTATCAAGCTGCAATTAATAAGTACACAAACAATTAAACAAACAGCTGAATAAAGAAATAAGGGGAAAAATAAATGATTTCAGGCTGAAGTTAAGTTTAATTCATGGTACCTTGGACAGTACAGTGCACATCTGTTTGTTGTTTTCATTATGTGCTTCTTCTTTCGGCTTTTTTCCCGATTAGGGGTTGCACAGCGGATCACCTGTCCACTCATGATTGGCAGTGGAGTTTTACGGTGTCGAGTTGCCAGCCCAGCGCCCAACCTTCCACAGAAGGCACACACATGCACACACTCACACCTAGGGTCAATTTAAAGTGTCCAATCTACCAACAGCATGTCTTTGGGATGTGGGAGAAAACCGGAGAAAACCCACGCGACCACAGGGAGGACATGCACACTCTGCATAGAAGGCACCCCAGCTGATAATCGAACCAGAGAATCTCTTGCTGTGAGGTGGCAATGCTAACCGCTGCACCACCACGGTACATGCTGAAGTAAACAATTAAATGTTTGTTTACAGCTACCTTGTTATGTGAGTATAGAGTTGGTACTCTTACAGGACATAAAACACAGTAGGGGGTATTCTAAAAGGAAAATAGCAGTGTGTAAAGCTAAACTATGCAGTCAGTGTTGACCTGCAGTGTATTTGCAATTCAGAGATATCTGTATCACAATCATTCAAATGAGATGGCTTATAGAAATACATTCATCAATAAACTAATGATGTTAAGTTGTCAATCTCGCCTTCATTCTTGCTTGATGGGTTCGGAGCCGATCCCTCGGCTCCGACTCGGCACTTGCTTTAGCTCGAGAACTCCTTTTACCAGCTCGAGGCAGCCCCATATCCCATGATGCAAGGCAGGAAGTACCCAGATCTCGTTTGCCGCTTCGCTTGGGAGGTCTTCTCTTTACCAGCTCCTGGTAAGTAATTCACATTTGTGACATTTAAGCCCCTTTTTGGTTAAAAACTATTTGTTTTGATAGTTTAACTTTAAATTTAACTTTTTCTGACAGAATTCCCTGTCTCTTTTAATATTTTTTAGTCAGTTAGTTTCCCTATCCCATCCCCCCCCTGTTAGGGTGTGTGTTGGTGTTTTTTAAATACCTTTTGGTATTTGTTTAATTTAATTGGACTGGTGTGTGTGTGTTGTGTTAAGGCACCATGTCTAAAGAGAGGGTTTCAGGTTTTAAGAAGTGTGACTCGTGCTGTCAGAAGATGTCTCTGACAGACGGTCACACTTCTTGCCTGTACTGTTTGGGCCCTCTTCACCTGCAGGACTCCTGTGCTATTTGTCACTCCTTCAGCCAGAGAGTCCTGCAGGAGATGGAATAAGTTGATTCTCAGGGTCTTCTTAAGCGGAGGGCTCTCCGCTAAGTCGGCCCCTCAAAATCAACTAAATCTGCCAAGACCCAGGCTTCTGTTTCTAAGCCTGTGGCCTCGGCCGACTCGTATAGAGTCGAGATCGCTCGGCTGGAGCCGATTCTGATCCACTAAGCCGGGCGCTGATGGCTATCGGTGCCGATCTGCTTTTGACCACTGTGGTGTCGGTTCCAACCGCCCGACACCCACGCGGGCATCGGCATCGTGTCGGCTCGATCGGCTCCGACACCCATGTGGCTCAGGCATCGGTGTCGCCCGATCGGCTCCGACACCGTTACTTTGTGGCTGTATCGGCTCGCTGGAGCCGATACATCGAGACGTTCTGCCGCTCCGAGAAATCGGTGCCGACAGGATCAATAATATCGGATCTAAAGGCCCATTCCAGGAAGAGGGCGGGGTTTCCTTCCTTGGAGCCGATACTTCGGCCCGCCTCGCCTCTTCTATCGGAGGAGCCATCGGAGCCGATCTTCAAGGTCATCCAGGTTGTCAGATCATGACCTAGAGAGAGTGGTCAGTAGATTGCTCAAGTCACAGGTACTGGCCCAAATGCTACACAGTCCGTCTCAGCAGACGACTGTTGGTCCACACCCGTTACAGTTCCTCCTTCAACTCTACCCCAGAGCTTGGAGTTGGAGTCTTCGGCTTGGTTACTGCTACGGCTGGAGGACGGATACCCCTTCTGTTCCTTCAGCCCCTACTCTTATCTCCTCTTCCTTAGAGGGATTCGGTGGTCGGGCTTCCATGGTCTCCTCCGAGGGGTGAGTGGCATCGGACCCTTGTCCGAACCCGCTCTTCCCTTGGAGCCTCGGCTGGTGAGCTCGGCCCCGACATCTGCCTCGGAGACTTCCCTTCGGTGGCCCCTGGAGTTCCTAGCTCTTGGAGCGGGCCTCTCGGACCTGCCTGGGAGGGAGCATTGAGGTGATGAAGAGTGTACTGGCCTCTAGTATCAGTCAGCAGTCTCTTCCGTAGCTCCTCCCTCTATTGTACCTGTTGACATCTCTGCCACTTCTCTTGCTACAGGACCCAGAGATCCTCCGCCTCAGGTTTCCCATTGGGAATTTCCCCTCCGAGGATTCTCCTGATGTTTCGGGAGATCCTCCTAGGAAGAGGACTTGTAAGAGGAAGCATGTAGACTCCCCGAGTCTGTCACTGGATACTGACTTTGATGAGTCAGAGGGATCCCCTAGATCCCTCTGAGGATGTCTCCTTCTCAGACATCCTAGAACTTCTGAAACAGAGGGGAAACTGGCCCACCAACAATCCCTCTGAGGATGAGTCAGTATACCTAGAGGCGTTTGGATCTCGGCCCTCCACCTCCTGGGTGTCTCCGCCTTCACCCCCTTATGCAGGTTATTGCTAGAAAGGCGTGGACAGCTCCTGACTCTGTAGAGCCAGTCCCTAGGAGGCCTTCTAAATTTATAACTGCCCCTAGTGACAAACAATTCCTTACCAAGGGTGTCCCGCTGATGCCATGGTGGTGGCTGCCACCAAAAAGGAACTTGCAGATCCTTCTGTGCCCGCCCATCCTCCTAATAAGGACTCTAGGACCATGGATAGGTACGGCAAAGCGGATGTTTTCCTCAGCGACCTTTGCTATGCTCGCTGAATTATCTTTGTCACTTCACCAGACTCCAGAGAGATATCCTGAAGGAGCTGGGAGAAGTAGTTCAGGATCCTACAGCTGCAGGGGCCCAAGAAAAGATTGCTTTGCAGCTAGGAACCCTCAATTCCATTGCTAACTCCTCCATGCGGCATAATATCTTATGCTGCTGATGGAGCGAGTAGAGCCGCAGGCACAGGTGTGGCTCTTAGACGCCAAGCCTGGATGCGGCTATGTGATTTTTGGATCCCTTTAAGGCCCTTCACAAATTCTCCCTTTGATGGGTCAGCTTTGTTTGGCCCTCAGGTGAAGGAAACCTTGACCAGGTGTGAGCAGGACGGCAAGACTCTTTCTGCTGTTGGAGTCCGTTTTTCCACCCCTTCTAGGCCTTATCCCAAAGGACAGAAGGGTGGGAAGATGTGGTTCCGTAAATCCCAAGCAGTCACGCCGAATTCACGTGGTCAGTTTACCCCTAGAGGCAGAGGGGGTAACAACAACAGACGCTCTAGAGGCAGAGGGGGTCCAAGAACCAGGGCAACAGGGAGTCTCTTCCTGAGAAGCCCTTTCAGCATCCCTGAGGTGTTGCCCGGCTGTCCCGCCTTGGAGGCAGTCGGGGGAAGATTATCACTGTACCCAGAAGCCTGGCATTCCCTCACCAAGACAGATGGGTACAGTCGATCATATCCAAGGGTTACATAATTCCTTCGAGGAAAGTCCCTTCCCTCAAGTTCCTTCCAGATGTACCACCCGGTCTAAGGGACATTGCAGAGTCAGAAATCGCAAAACTACTGCAAAAGAGCCATTCAGCCAGTTACAATAGACCATTCAGAGCCCGAATCTACTCAAGGTTCTTTTGGTCCCCAAAAGACGGGAGACTGGAGACCAATATTGATCTCAGCAGACTCAACAAGTCTGTCAGGAAAACAAGATTCAATGGTCACTCTTCAGTCAATTCTGCCCTTCTTACAGAAGGACAACTGGATGTGCTCAATAGATCTTCAGGATGCGCATTATCACATCAAAATTCACAGACGCTCCAGGAGATTTCTCCGCTGGCTGGGGTCCAGTCATTTCCAGTTCAGAGCCCTGCCCTTTGGTCTCACTACAGCCCCCAGAGTGTTCACCAAATGCATGGCAGTGGTTACGGCTCACCTGAGACGTCAAGGATTCCAGGTGTTTCCGTATCTCGACGACTGGCTCCTGTCAGCCACCACCAGGCATCAGCTTATACAAGCCAGGGATTACACAATAGACCTTTGTTCTCATTTAGGCATCTCAATCAACTTCGAAAAGTCATCCTTATCGCCCTGCCAGTCTATTACCTTCATAGGCGCAAACTTAGACACTGTTCGGATGTCAGCTACCCTTACAGAACAAAGAGTTTCAGACATTCAGACTCATGTCAGGATCATTCTGGCCAGCAAGAAAGTACAGGCCAGAATGGTTCTAAAGGTATTAGGTCTCATGGCTGCGGCCATTACTCTTCTTCCCTGGCTCGATTCTACATGCGCCCTTCAGTGGATGCTGTTCACACAGTGGTCATACCAGCAACTCCCAATGCGCCACCAGATTCTGGTGACACAGACATGCAAACAACATCTTGCTTGGTGGATCACATCGTCTCAGGTTCACCAAGGCAGGTGCTTTGTACCCCGTCCCCGATAGCCACTGTCGCCACGGATGCCTCCCTCATCGGGTGGGAGGGTGATGATCAGGGCAGGATGGTTGATGGGACGTGGCAACCGCTCGAGTACCATCTGCACATAAATGTCCTGGAGATGAGAGCAGTGCTTTTAACGTTGCAAGCCCTCAACGACTTTCTTCCCGTAGGGACAATTGCAGTCCACACAGACAACATGTCTGTAGTTTGGTATATCAACAAACAGGGCGGAACCAAGTCCTACCCTTGTGTCGAGAAGCTCAGACTTTGGCAATGGGCGATCTCCTCTCATCGGTTTCTGGTAGCAACGCATATCCCTGGGAAAACCAACATTATAGCGGACAGATTGAGCAGAGCTATCCTCATGCCTCACGAGTGGTCTCTCAAACAATCTATAGCGGAAGAGATTTTTCTGGAATGGGGTCGCCCATGTTGCGATCTTTTGCTACTCCCCAAAACAGCAAATGTCCAGACGTCTTCAGCCTCTTCCTCTATCAGGCCATCCCCAGAGACGCTCTGACCCAGGATTGGCCCCAGGGACTTCTTTATGCCTTCCTCCATTTCCTCTGATCCCTCAGGTGATCCAGAAAGCTACCGCTTTGAGAGCCAAATTGATTCTCATTGCCCCTTACTGGCCTCGACAAGTTTGGTTCCCGTTCCTCCATCGTCACCTGTTGGTGCAGCCGTGGCATCTGGACCCAGTGCCAGATCTACTGATTCACCAATCCGGTCAGCTGCACAGGTCAATTCCTTCTCTCAACCTCACAGCATGGTTGCTCCACTTCCTTCCTTAGCCAGGCTTCCTTTGATCTCTAACCCAGTTAGAGATATCATAGTAGCTTCACTAAAATCCTCTACCAGGAGGATTTACACAAGCAAATGGAAACGTTTCTCTTATTGGGATAAGGCCCAAAATATTGATCCTTTCACTGCCCCTGTTCAGGCAGTTCTGGACTTCTTAGCAGAGATTTTTAATGCAGGCTCCTCTTCTTCAACAGTCAGAGTTCATTTGGCTGCTATTTCTAATTTTCATGTCGGGATAGCAGATCATAATATTATGTCCCATAGACTCTGCAGGGCCTTCTTGAAAGGAATTTTCCTACTAAAACCTCCAATCAGGAATCCTCCTCCTCAGTGGGATCTAAATTTGGTGCTGACATCATTGATTCTTCCCCTTGAGCCAGCTGTTTCTTGTTCCTTGAAATATCTTTCTTGGAAAACTTTATTCCTAGTGGCTATTACATCTGCCAGGAGGGTGTCGGAACTTCATGCTCTTTCAGTTCGACCCCTATTTGATTTTTCACAAAGACAGAGTATCTTTGAGAACTAATCCATCCTTTTACCTAAGGTCGCCAAAAACAATCTGAATCAATCCATTGATCTCCCGTATTCTTTCCTAACTATTCAGATAGAGTTGAACAAAAGCTACATTATCTTGGCCTCCACCCCCCGGTCAGATATTATTTGGAGAGAACACAGAAATTTAGAAAAGCTAATCAACTTTATGTTTCCTATGGATAATAAAAAGGCCTTCCTGTTACTAAAGTGACTTTGTCCAGATGGCTTTCTTCGGTCATCACTGAAATTTATACGATCAGGGGAAAACAGCTGTGCTCAAAACCTAAAGCACATTCAACTAGGAGTTTAGCTACTTCTACAGCTTTTCAAGCTAGACTGCCTTTGATACTATTTGTGCAGCGCCACTTGGGCCACTCCTCACACTTTGTTTCCCATTACAAATTGGACTTGGCCTCCAGGGACAGAGCCAGTTTTGGCTCTACAGTCCTCAAGAGTTTGTTCCATTGAGCCACCCAGGATAGAGGTGCTAGGGACGCGGTCCCATCAAGCAAGAATGAAGGCGAGATTGACAACTTAACATTAAGAAGTTATGTACCTACCATAACGTTCCATGTTAGTTGTCTTCTCTCTTCTTTCTGACCCTCCTTCCCCCTGGCCTGGACAGACCTTGTATAAGAAACTATTATGCTAAGACCATTCAGACCTGGTCCTTTTTCCATCTGTAAGTTTCTTCTTCCTTTGGGAAGTTTTTGTTTATGCTTGGTGTTATTGCCCTTTGTCAGCAAACGAGATCTGGGTACTTCCTGCCTTGCATCATGGGATATGGGGCTGCCTCGAGCTGGTAAAAGGAGTTCTCGAGCTAAAGCAAGTGCCGAGTCGGAGCCGAGGGATCGGCTCCGAACCCATCAAGCAAGAAAGAAGGCGAGAGAAGACAACTAACATGGAACGTTATGGTAGGTACATAACTTCTTATTTTTGTCTACATGTATATTCTATATGCAGCATGCACATTGGTAAGTATATACATACATATATATATATATATATACATTATGTTAATAAGTTCATAGGTATGTACTAGGCATGCAGTTCAAAAGACCATTAATAAGCATAGCCAGCTAAGCCCAAGCACTGTTGAGTGAGTTAAGCTTCATGGTCATGAAGCACCATGCTACATACCCATATGATTTCCAGGCTATTCATTCAGAATATTAATGAATATAGACCATGTCTAGGATTGCTTGACATGCATAGGAAGTTGAGTCAATAAGTAAAGGATTCCTTGGGATAGAAATCTGTTGTGCCAGCCATGTGCCATTTCTGTGTCTATAACAGATTACAGTCTTTGCTGTGGGTGTTCATGGTGGTGTGCATGTTGCATAGCTGTAAGAGGTCATGCAGGGTAGAATGGGCCATGTACCGTATGGATGGACAGCAGTCTGTCTGCTGAAGAATGGCATACAGAGCAAGAACTGCACATATCAAAAATGACATTTGAACCCTTGATTTAAGAATCACCATGAATAGCGGGCAACAGTAAGGATTGTGGAAGGGTGTACAACTCAGAAAACTGTGTGGCATCAGTGTAAATAGGATAATTTTGCCTTTAACACACATTTTCCATGTTACACCTTTTGTACTACAATACGTCACAGGTAATGTCAGCATGTACCAGGACGTAATACACACACACACACATATATATATATATATATAAAGACAGGTGTTTCCATTCACATGGAAGAGCACTAGCAAGGGACCAGGCGATAGTCAACAAAAGGTATTACTGGAAGGTGCAATATGTGTCTTACAGGTAACACCCAGGTTTTGCAAATAAAAGACAACAGTGTTGGGTGTGGTTCATAGGTAGGTACTATGCTATTGGCCCTAGGGCTTAAACACGACTAGCCAAAAAGGTACCCTGGCTTTCGCCACCCAAGAAAATTATTTTCCTGTGCCCCTGTCAAGCAGAACCACAGAAGTGATCCCTGGTGTGAATTTCCTATTACCCATAGAAGAGGTTATTTTTCAGTTATCTTTCATAAGCATTGTAATTCCATCTTTCTGATTTCTTGATGTTCTCCCACAAAGTCCTTGCCCACTTTACATGAGAAGCCGCTGCTATGCTAAATGAGTGTGAAATCTAACTGAACGTGGGTATATGTTTGGGGGCCAAGCTTCATCACTCCACTGCTATCTTCAGTACAGCCTCACCTGAAGCTGGGAAAACAGGGTACCCTTCTCATGGCAGAGAACTGCTCCTTCTTAATCGCCATTCTATGATGAAACTGTGTGAGTGGACTTCTATGTTGTAGGCACCGTGTTTGGTAATGTTGTAGCCATTGTACTACATTCTGTTCTGTGGCCCCCCGAGTCTGGAGTCAGCCACTGGTTCTTCACCTCTTCCTCAGTCATAGTTTATTCCTTTTTGTCCTTATTATTAATTTGACCAGCTAAGTGCTCCACAATCCACATAGGGCTGCTACAGGCTATGAAAAACAATCTGTTGTATTACTAATGGCATATATTTTTGAGTTTGTCTCATAAGTCTCACACTGCCTCCCCATGACCTTGTGCAGCCAGCTGATAGCTTGCCAGGTGTAATGCTGCCTTCAACTTGTTTTAATCAGCGTTTAACAGTAGCAGGGTGTGTGCCCTGTATTGTTTTACTGCTATGAGCCATACAACCAGACAATCTTGTACCTTTCTAGTGTCTCTAAACTGCTGCAGTGCCAGTTTGTAAGCCTCCTAATAATTTCTTATCTGTTATTGTCATACGTGCATTGATACTGTGAATGAATTTGTACCCACATGGGTACTGGTGCTGTTTCCAATACCACTCTGTTGATTTGAGCCCACTGGGAAAGCAACATACTGTAAAATGTGTAGTTATTCTTCACTGCACACTTTTTGCTGATTGCGCCCTGCCTGAACTATACTTACGTTGTCCGATTTTGAGTTGGGAGTACCTTGTTTGCCTTCTGTTTGTATATCCAGGAAGAACTACAACTATGTAATGGCAAATTAATGTTTACATACAATTACTCTTGGCCACTTGCAGCTCAGCTTGCTTCCTCTTAAGTACCTCCCCCCAGCAAATTCTCGGGGACATGGCAACAGTTATCATGAAAAAAAAAATGCAGTGGAGTTTGAGTGTGTGCTAACTCAAGTAAGATTATCATCTCTAAAAATTTAGATGACTGAAAGCAAGAATACTCTTGTTACTTGACAGGTTCATAGGTGGTTACTAGGCTACTGACTCAAAGGTTTATATAACCCTAGCCATGTGTACCCAATATAATACTAGAGAAACCCAATATAAAGGATCTAGCCTAAACTCAAAATCTTAGTTAGCAATGGCTGCCCATATCTAGGAGGGTCTTAGGTGAAATCCCCAGCAAGGAATTTATGGTATCCCATCCAGTCATCCAGGCTACAGTTAAACAGTGTCATAGATGGGCTCTGTTTGATGTGAATTGGTATCTTATTCCTGAGGTGTGGCAACCTCTGAGAGACATATCTGTCTCTCCAGCAGGTCCTATTTATGTCGCAAGCCAGGTTAAGGTTCCTGGGACAAGTAACCCGTATCCCATTTGTCTTGTGGATGTGCAGCATTTCTATTAGGTGTGGGTATGAGACTGCTATGTAGGCCAGACACAGATCTCCTCTAAGTAGTCTGTATACTACTGAGTGCAGTGACAGTGACTTCAGTCTGTCAATGTATGAAGTGATGGAGACCATGTAATTTTCTTAGTTAGACATCTCTGAAGTCTCTCAAGTGGCTGCAGGTGCCAGGTAAGGTACATACAAAGAGAGCATTGTACTAGAGTATTGGCCTGATGAGGGGTGAGTACAGGGGAGTTATGACCTGTTTCACTCTTGAGGCAATACCTTTGCTAATGAGGTGAGCAACATAGAATGCCTTCCTTACACAGCAGACACACTGTGGTCAAAGTTTAGGCTACAGTCAACTTGTTTTCCCAGTTCTCTCACTACTGAGTTGTTAATGTAGGGTAGGGTATTATTATTTATATGATAGTCTGCAGGGATATGATTTTTACAAAATGGGATGATAATGCATTTTTTAGCACTGTGTTTGAGTCCACAGCTTTGGCACCAATCATTCATTTGTTTAAATCCCTCAAAGTATATTGACATTGTTTAGGGATTAAATGATTGCACATAATTTGCAGTCATCAGCAAACTTAGTGAGCCACAGCCGGTCTATTTTGGCATGACCTTCTGAGAAGTATATTACAAACAATAGGGGGCCCAGCGCTGAACCCTGTGGAACTACACTGCTGGCAGGTCGGATGGTCAAGGTAAAGTCCCCAACTTTGAGTATGATCTGAAGGAGAGCCAGTTAGCAACCCACCTGACAACATAAAGGTTGATATTCAACTGGGAGAGTTTATCAATGATGCCCGAATGTGGGACTGTGTCGAAGGCCTTTGTTTATTTAAGGTAGGCTATATGCACACATTTGCCTTTTTATGGCTCTGGTGATGTTTTTGAAGAAGTCTACCAGGTTTAACAGCCATGACCTGTCTTTGACAAAACCAAAATTGTCGGATCAAGGGTTTGGAGATCACCTATGTCCTTATTTATAGGGTCCATGATGATTTGTTCCATGGCCTTACAGGTAAGGCTAGTTAAGCTTATTGGTCTGTAGTTTCTGTAATTTGAGACACACTTTTAATATTCTTGTCAAGTGGCATATGACAAATGGAAAAAAAATCTTACTTTTAAAACTAGCAATAAAGGATCAGTGACACAAATGCAGTTAGGAGCATACAAATACCTCCTGCATGCCACTGTAGGAATGTGTACATGTATAGATCCACAAACACACCACACATATAGGTGTAGGTACATCTATATACATAAGAAAAGATACACACAAGTTCATAGACAGGTGTGTGTGTGTGTGTGTGTGTGTGTGTGTGTGTGTGTGTGTGTGTGTAGTGGATCTATAATGACATAAAGATATACAGCAAATACATTTTAAACAACCAAAGCAATGCATATGATAAACACACAATGACACATGACAAATGCATTTAGTTATTTAAATTATCTATTTCCATCTTGATAAGGGTAAGTGGTGTCATCAACGCAGCCATCTGAGTCACAAAAGAAGCAGGTTTGAGAAAAGTTATGAGAATTCCAGTATTAACAGTGAAGTATACCACTAAAACAATTAGGTGCACTGCATACAAAATTTTTTAATAAAATACATGCATTGCTATATATCCAGCATATACAAACTTGACAGACATACAGGAATGCCTTGAATTGCAAGCCGGTCAGTAAGACATAGCAAGGCTTATGGTTTTACAATCACATGAATATAAACTTAGGTTACATATTGCACGCATACGGTTTACTATCAAAATGCGACTACGTCGACTGTCATCATATAAGTTGAAATCGGTAATGTCGAAGACAAAATAATCAATCTAGGAATGGTTTTAACATGGGTCGAGGTAGGTGTTCAGTAGTATTCCGAACTACAAACATCTTCCCTACCTCGACCCATGTTAAAACTATTCCTAGATTGATTACTTTGTCTTCGACATTACCGATTTCGAACTTCCATGTTCGACTATATAACAGTCGACGTAATGCCGTTCGTAATTTTGATAGTAAACCCACGCATACTTATGCACACACACATGAAAATATAGGGAAATATAGACTACATTTGCCTCAACTTTCAAATGATGACTGCTGTAACTCTCTTGCAGTAAAATATTCAGGGAAAGAATGAAATATCCAAACATTTTATTGCAGCGCAGGAAAAAAAATAAATAAATTGAGTTGGATGGAATCACTATTATACAGACAGTTACTGTGTGATTCCTGAAAGGTGTCAGCTAAGGGGAAAATACTTTTGGTAAAAGTAGCAAGATTCAGTTTCAATGTTCTCTGACATTATTCTTATTGAAATGTTAGAGATTTTTATTCTTCTATTAGGACATTTGCAACTCAGTGGGTTTGTTTACAAGAATCCAAATGCTCAAAGCAATGCTGTCTGGAACTGAGGGGAAACTATTGTATAAGTACATGCACTAATAAGCAACGCTATTGCTGAACATATGAAAAATAATTATGTGTAAAGGAAAAAAGAAAGCATGTTGCAACAAGCATGAAAAAAAATACAACTGTCCAGGCTGGGATAATCATTCCACTAAGTTTTACCAAAACAAGCGCATACTAAAGATGTAACTTCAGTGCTGCAAAGAATGCAGATTTATGTGTGTGACTAGATTAACTAATCTAATGGCCTGTGGGTGGGGGAAGGGAAATACAAAAGAACAAACAGTAAAGTCCATCTATTGTGCAGTATGCTAACAACCTTCTCTGAAAATCCTGTCTCTGTGTAAATATATGACTTACACTGCACTAAAAGATAAACAAAGTACTCTAGCAAGTAACTGATTTTAGAAACAAAAT
>NC_056750.1:18273469-18315969 GCF_019279795.1 Protopterus annectens | reverse complement strand
TACTTCCAACTCAAAATTGGACAACATATGTATAGTTCAGGCCAGAAGCAATCAGCAAACACGGTGAGGTGAAGAATCATTGGACATTTTACACTATATTGCTTTCACAGTGGGCTCTATTCAAGAGAGTGGCACTGGACACAGCACCAGTACCAATGTGAGTACAAATCCATTCACTGTATCAATGGACATATGAGAATAATATATAATAAATACCTTGAACGCAGCATTACACCTGGCAAGCTATCCGTTGGCTGCACAAAGCCATGTGGAGGCAGTGCAAACCTTATGGGATAAACTCCAAAATACATGTCATCAGTAATACAGCAGATTGTTTTTCATAGCCTGTTGTTTATCAGCCCTATGTGGAGCATTTATATGGTTAAAATAAGAATAGTCTAAGGATAAATAGCAGCAACATATGACTGATCAGGAGATGAAGAACTACTGACTGGCTCCAGCCTCACGGGCAACAGAATATACTGTAGTACAATGCCTACAACACTACCAAACAACACAGAAGCCCACTCACACAGTGTCATCATAGACATCAGCCCTATGTGGAGCATTTATATGGTTAAAATAAGAATAGTCTAAGGATAAATAGCAGCAACATATGACTGATCAGGAGATGAAGAACTACTGACTGGCTCCAGCCTCACGGGCCACAGAATATACTGTAGTACAATGCCTACAACACTACCAAACAACACAGAAGCCCACTCGCACAGTGTCATCATAGACTGGCACTTAAGAAGGAACAGTTTTCTGCCATGAGTAGGGTGCCATGCTTGCCCAGCAAAGGTGAGGGCTGTATTGAAGAAAACAGTGGAGTGATGAAGCTTGGATCCCAGACATATACCCCACACTCAGTTAGATTCCATGCTCATTTAACATAGTGGCAGCTTCTCATGTGCAGTCGGCAAGGACATCATGGGAGAGAGCATCAAGAAATTAGGAAGATGAGCATCAAGAAATTAGGAAGATGAAGTCCAACGCTTATGAAAGATAGCTGAAAAATAAACTCTTCTAACTTGCCTAACATTATCGCTTATTTGCAGACCCTGTGTGTTACCTTTAAGACATACATTGCACCTTCCAACACCACCTTTTGTTGACTGGAGCTTCCTGCATGTTTGATTGCCTGGTACCTTGCTGGTGCTCTTCCATGTGAATGAAAACACCTGTCTTGTATATTAGCTTCCGGAACATGCTGACATTACCTGTGATGTATTGTGGTACCTAAGATATAACATGCAAAATTTGTGTTAAAGGCCTGATTATGATATTTACACTGAGGCCACACGGTTTGCTGAGCTGTACACCCTTCCACAATCCTTACTGTTGCCTACTATTCATGGTGATACTTATATCGAGGGTTCAAATGCCATTTTGGATATGTGCAGTTCTTGCTCTGTATGCCATTCTCCAGCAGAGTGCTGTCCATCAGTAGGGTGCATGGTCCATTCCACCCTGTTTGACCTCTTACAGCTATGCAACCATAACAAAAACTGTAATCTTTTATAGGCACAGAAATAGAACATGGCTGACGCAACAGATTTCCTTCCCAAGGAATCCTGTACTTATTGAATAAACTTCCTATGCATGTCAAGCAATACTACACATCATCTATAATCAGTAATATTCTGAATGAATAGCATGGAAATCATAAATCCTGTTTGGGGTATATAGCATGGTGCTTCTGGACCATGGAGTTTAGCTCATTCAGTAGTGCTCAGGCTTAGCTGGATATGCTTGTCAGTGGTCTTTTAAACTGCATGAGAAGTACATACCTATGAAGTTATCAACCTAATATATAATTACCAAGTATCTTACAAATGTGTATGCTGCATGCTGCATATAGAGTATATTTGCAGACAAAAACATCAGTTTATTGATGAATGTATTGCTATAATCCATCTCATTTGAATATCATAATATGGTCATTGGTATATACTACTGACCACGCCAGTTTTCATACAACCATGACTGCTACATATACCTCTGAATTGCATATGCCCTGCTTGTCAACACTCGCTGTATAGTTTAGCTTTACACACTTTGCTATTTTTCCTTTCTGAATAAGCTGCGGTGGTGCAGCGGTAGCGTTGTCGCCTCACAGCAAGGGGTTCTCACATTCGATTCTCGGCTGGAGCGCCTTCTGTGTGGAGTCTGCATGTCCTCCCCGTGGTCGAGTGGCATTCGAAATACATGCGTGAATGGGCGTTCCTTCGCTGAAGGTTGGGTGTCTGGCTGGCACCCCGGCACCATAAAAATAGACTGCCAATCTTTATCGGATGGGAGTTCCGCTGTGGTGACTCCTAACTGGGAAAAGCTGAAAAGAAAAACAACAAAAACGAATACACCCCTACTGTGTTTTATGTCCTGTAAGAGTACTGACTGTGTACATAACAAGGTTACCTGTAAAACAAACATTTAAATGTTTATTTTCGTAAGTAATGAAAACAACAAATAGATGTATGCTCTACTCTCCAAGATGCCATGAATTACACTGTTTGAAATCATTTAATGTATTCCTGTTATTCCTTTATTCAGCTGTTTGTTTATTTACATGTTCATTTCAGCTTGATAACCATGTAAGTGGGTGGCTGGCAGACCCTTTTCAGTCACAACTTGAGCTCCATGGAGCAAGAAACAAACAGAAAATTGGAAATAGAATAAAGAAGTATACTACTTTCTGAAAGAATGTCAAACAGCTTGGCAAAGTGCTTAAGTGGAATTCAAGCAAGATGACAGTTGATATAAGAAATGTAAATGAGGTCAAACTATAATTACAGCTTTGCAGGCAAGAAGGGCATTATTGCTCACGCCTGAAATATTTGTATGTATGTACATATGTAAAATGTATAAATAAGCTGTTTAATAGTGTGGCTATGTTACGTATAGAAGGGGTCTCCATTTTTATTTATTTTTTAGCTTTATGTGCAAGTAGTGTTCTTTAAACTGAGTGTGTATGATAGATGTCTTGCATTGTGATTCATCAGCAAAATTGTCTGTTTGCAACAAAATATCACACTTGCTTTTACTTGCAGTTTACACTGTTTCTCTGCAAACCTGTTACATTAAATCAAAATGTCTATCTATACATACATATGATAGTTATGAAACAGTCAAATAAATACAACTATGACTTCACATGGAACCAGAGTGTCTACTTGCTTGTTTATTTTGTAAAATAAATGAAACTACAATTTCACATGGAATATGTGTTGTCTGTTTACTTATTTATGTATGTGTAAAGTTGTACTGGCTAGTTCTAATTTGAAACTAGACTGTCTAGTGTATAGGAATATGCATGCAATAAATGCCATTAATTTCTTGTCATGTCATGACATTTCAGTTATAATTGAAGCCCTACCTTTCAACATTACAGTGCACTGAGAAAAGCCTTGACAGAAACATTTAATTGGCTAAAGTGGTTACTAAAGTCCAAGATAAGAGTAGACAACGGTAACTTTACTCAAAAGTGTTACACAACAGCAAAAAGGTACAAGCAGAAGACAGAGTCCATATGACTTGAAGATGACTTGTTGCTCCCCAAGAAATACCCTCTACAACTTATCACCCACTGTTACTAAAGAACAGGTCCTCACTGAGCTCTTCATAGTTAAAAACAAGTCAGCAATGAGCCCTGATAATATCCTGGTATGCCTCCTATACAGTTTGAAAAATTACCCCTCATGCCCACTAGAATGTCTATTCAGCCACAGCCTTCAGACAGGTTTTGTCCCTAGAGAATAAAGGCTTGCAACAGTCATCTCTCTACATAAAGGTGGACCATCAACAGACCTAGGGAACTGCAGACCCATAAGTTGGACTAGTCTTCTATACAAAGGCATGGAAAAAGTTATCGTGGATCTAATAAATACGTATGGAATCTTCAAACACTGGACCCATCCCAGTTTAGTTTTGTCAATGGTAGGTCACACCTACTAAACGCAGTGGACTACTTTGAGAAGACCACTTGAGCCATGGATGATGGGCAAAAAACTGCATACTGCCTACCTCGACCTGGTAAAGGCATTCAACACACTACATCACTTGGGTATTAGACAAACTCAAAAATTTAGACATATATCTGTATGTAACCTGATGGATAGTGAAATGGCTCATGGATAGGACACATGAAGTTAGGGTAGGGGTATCCACCTCCACCAACAGGCCGGTTAGTAGTGGTGTTCCAGAGGACTCAGCACTTGGACCTCTCCTGTTTGGAATACAGTTCTCTGAAGTCATAGCAAATATAGAGAGTCTTTGGGTGACCAGATCTGCAGATGACTGCAAGTTGGGTGCCATGACTGATTCCTCCAAAGATGTATATATCCTTGAGGGTCTGAGAGCCAAGTAACTTTTGCCAGAAACATAACCTAATACTTGATGCAAAAATGCATATTTATACCCTTTGGAAAGATGACCACCCCTACAAATTACAAGATTAATAACACTTTCCTAAGAGCAGACCCAGTGATAAAGGACTTGAGAACTCAGGTTGACAGTAACCTGAACTTTGATCACCATGTGTCCACGGTGGTGAGAAGATCCTTCTATGTGGGACAAGTTACAAGTTATTGCAAGGCATCTAGATCTAAGGAGATCACAGTCCCGCTATGCTTAGCCCTCATTAGACCAATAATCAAGCACACTGCTCTTTTCAGCATGTACCTGACCAGGCATTTGCAACGAGCATAGTGGCCACAGAGATTCCTCATTAAAAGAATAAAGGGGTGTAAATAACATATCTTATGTGGATCACCTCAAACTGTTTTTCCTGTACTCAGTCTCCAGCTATAGTGGAATGCAGGAAAAGGTAGGGTACTGGTTAGCAATGAACTTTTCATTAAATAAGCTATACTTTACTGGGTATGACACTGATCCATACAGTGTATTTTATATAGCATATGTCATGGATTGAGGTAGGGTAAAAAATAAAAAAAAAAAGACACATTAAAAAGTGCCGGATCCTCATAGGTGCACTGGTTCCAGGACTAGAAAAACTGACAGTGTAGAATATTCGACCAGAAACATTCCAACAATGGGGTTAGGCCAGGTTTAGGGGGATGATGTCCCTCCCCATTGTAGAAGGAATTACTAGTCCACAAAAACTGATAGGTCAGAAAGAGCCATAAAGATGAGAAACTGGGCTGTTTAGGATAAGAAAGAAATGATGTAGCATTACTATTAAGCAAGATGCCCATACTTTCCAGATGCAAGAAATTCAAAAACGTTAAGAGAGAAATCAGAGAAAAGGAAAATACTTACACAAGAAAAACTATCAAAACCTTCAAATGCATCTTTACATTAATACAACTGATCCATGAAAAGCGTTAGATAGACAAAAGCTTTGTGCCATTTGGAAAAAGAAGCAACCAAGGAAGTGCAAAAAGTGTAAAGAACAAAACCCAGACATGTCTGAAAGGCATGACAAATAAACATGGATATGGGAAAGAAAAGATATCTGGTGTTCTTCGTGTTTCACTGTTGTAGTCATCACTTTTGAGTTATCTGCTTGCAGGTAGCCCTTAGTCAGCCTGATTAACAAATTCTTGGGTCCTGCGTCGGTTGCTGTGAGTACACCCGAACATCTACATCTATGGTAAGTGTACACAACTGTACTTTCTGCTGCGGTACTTATGCAAAGAAGACAGCCAAAGTAATCAATACCAGAAAGCATGTCCTAAGTTATTTGAAGAGAAATACAGGCAAAGTATCCTGATATGGAAACTTTCACAACACACAAATAGGATCACAAAGGGGTAATGTAAAACAGAAGATTAATAAAGTGGAAGTTAAAGCAATAGACGCTAAAGCTAAGGCATACTTCCAAAGTGAAGGATTTAGTGTAGAAAGTCTAACACAGTTTGTTACAGCATGATGGAACAATTAGTCCCCAAAGTAAAGAAAACATAGAGAGACATCGGTGGAAGAAATATGGACATGGGAATGTATAATAACTTTAATGTGGCACAATAATTATGCAAAGGCAGAAAAGAAAACAAATCAATACCAAAAAGTGGCACCACAGATAGTTGCAGAGAAATACAGCAAAGGCATCTGGATATACAACATTTCACAACACAAAAAATAAGAAAACAAAGGGGGGGGGGGGAGTAGAAAAGAGGATTGCTAATCGGGAAGTTAAAGAAACAGAAACTGTAGTTATGGATTACCTGTGAAGTAAAGGATTTAGTGTATAAAATCCAACAGTGGTAATATTGCAGCATGATGGGTCACTGAGTCTAACAAATGAAGGAGAAACCGATGAAACGGAAAGCATCTGATCAGTTACCACATGATGATTCTCTACAGCCTTCAGCAGGAAATGAGTACAAAACTTCAGCTGGAGTCGTACAGCCAGGAAAAGAAGAAGAAACATTGGCAACTCTGACACAGTCAGTGTTGTGTAGCGATAGACAAGTGACAACTCTGACACAGTGTTGTGTAGCGATAGACAAGCAAGATATATGTCACAGAAAGATGTTCACTAACTTTCTGTAGAATCCCTGAAGCAAACCGAGAGCAAAGGTAACAGTTGCTTTATTTAATAGAGAAGGATAGACATATAAAGAACAATGAAAAAATATTAAAGAAAGTCAATAAGACCCAAAATGTTAGTCTGATTAAACAAATGAATACAGTAATTAAATCTGTCAACAGAAATGTCTGTAATATAACAGAAGTAAATAGGCTATATTATTGTGCAGCTAAATTAATAACAGTCTTACCACAAAAACACTGGGCAATAAGGGAAAGGAATGAAGAAATCAAATGCCATCATGGAAGTACTGAATAGAGAAAACTATAAAGCAGTTAAGGTAAGAAGTGTCACTGTTAGAGGAGTACAGAAGAGGGAACACTTCAATACATATAGAGAACCCTTAAGACAGAGCTGTGATAAAAACTATGCACAATATCAGAACAGATCAGTATCTATTGTGCACCATCACATATCATAGACTAAAAATATAAGCACAGGCAGAAACGTAGAAGATACGCAAATAAATATAAAGGAAAAATACAAAAATAAGCAATATATTGATAACCCAAAACACTTTTATACAGAACTGAGAAACGAGTCAAAAAGAATTGAAACAAAAAAAAAAACAGAAATCGATACATTTTGGGCAAATATATATCAAGATCCTGTGGAACATAACAAAGATCCTGAATGGATCGAAAGAAGTAAAAGAAAGAAGTTCAAATGTACAGGATATGAAATTGGATGAAGTAATGGCCAGAGAAATTGAAACAAAATTAAGAAAATATCATAATTGGAAAATCTCAGGCCCAGATGCAGTACCTAACTTCTGGCTAATAGTAATATTTAGCCGTGATTAAATACTATTTATATTCACACCCAGAAAATACACCAACCTGGCTAACAAAAGGAAAAACAATATTTCTACTTAAGAACAAACATGCAAGCTACCCTAAAAATTATAGACCAAGTTGCCTTCTGTATATGTATTACCTATATACTGGAATTGATGCCGACAAGAGTTTGTAGTCATTTAGAAGAAAACTCAGTCATGGCAATACAACAAAAGGGTAACAAAAGAAAGCCATATTGAACAGAGTTTCATTTTTTGTAGAATAAATTCATTAAGTAAAAATGTAAACAGGTAAAGAATCTAAATATATCATGGATAGATTACAAAAAAGCATTTGCCAGTATCCCACATTCATGGGTGAAACGGGGCTTAAAAATTTATAGGATACACCCTACAGTGATAGATTATGTTGCAACAGCCAGGAAACAGTGGCAAACCACTTTGCAGTTGCACCATGATAAAGGGCAAAGTACAGGGAAAAAAATTCAAATGGGATATCATCTCCTGTTGGTACTGTGGCATCATCCATGAAGACAGTGGGATGCTGCTCAGTGGCTGACTCATACCTGCCTGTGTCACATATGGTCCGGACAGGTACGTCTCAGGTCATTCACATCCACATGGACTATGACCGAGTCATACTGATACTTGAGGTTTAGTGACCTCGGTGCTTGCATGTGATGAATCTTGCTCCCTGTCAGGTACCTACCTGTAAGTTCTCCTTATCTAGCCTGGTGAGAGAGACATTGGTATGTCTCACAATGGAGTCTCCTATGAACAATATATTGGATTCTGTGGTGTTGCACCTCATGGCCTTGATAGTTGAGGCACAATGACAGGTGGTTTTATGTGATGTGGTGGGAGTTGTCTTATTGGTGTGCATGCAGTGTTTCTGACAACTGTGTTTGAGAGGAACTTGAGGTTTGGGTAAGTTGCATGTGAGCTCATCCTCAATTATAGATGTTCTTCATCTCACATTGCTGCAGTCATAACTTATGGGTAGTCCGCTGTCCTCGGACGGCCCGAATACCAAAGTATTAGGCTGACGTCGGTCATGGGCGCTCAGATCTGACATCAGAGCGTCAGGGTATTAAAGCGCATGACCGACGTCATTTCCTCAGTCTTTTTTGCCGCATGGTCCGAAGCAGAAGCAGCGTTTGCAAGTGCCGTTCGGTGTTCTGAAATTTTCGTATTCTGAGTTTCAGACCGATACCAAGTTGGGCTAAGTACCGTTGGGGAATATTTTTGTTTTTTCTTGCCTCAGTTACTTCCGGATGTCAGAAAAAGTGAATAATTGTATTTCTTGTGGGAAACAGATACCGCATAGGGATTACCACTCTCTTTGTATTCCTTGTTTGGGACCTGAGCACGACATAGTAGGGTGTCGCTTTTGTGCTAGGTTTAATAAGCGCACCATTAAACGTAGGTTAGATTGTGCTAGGCTTGTCTTCGGTAAGCGGTGTAATTACAATATGCCGTCGGATCCTCCGACGCCTACCGCGAAGAAGCGCAAAGATAAATCTTTAAAGTCCAAACAGGATGACCCGTCCGTTCCGGACGCCGGTTCTTTAGACACCACTGTGGATTCGGTTGATCCGGACGCAGTTTCTTCTGAGTCTCAGGGGGAGACGTTGGTTTTGCAAGATGTGGTTTCCCAGGAGTCAGGTCAGGCTGAGGGGGCCTCTCAGGTTACTATTCTCCCTTCTTTGCCTAAGGTGGTTAGGCCTTCTCCTTCTGTCTCTAAGGTGCCTTCCAAAGGCAGGCCTGGTTTGCCTTCCTCAGGTGTCAGTCCTAGTTCTGCAGGTTCTGTGCCTAAAAAGCACATGCTTAAAATGGCAGAAGATTTAATTACTTTAATCAGGGGTTCTATGCCCCCTCCGGATAAGAGGCCTAGGGTGGAGCCAGAAATGGAAAGTTTAGAGCAGGCTTCAGATTACTCAGAGTCTTCGGCTGAAGACATTCAGGATTTTCCTCCTTATTCTGATTCAGACGCAGAGGATTCCACTCCTTCTGCTTCTCCTCCAGAGGATTTTTCTTTTTCAGAAACCCTGCATTCCATGAGGGAGCATTTTAAATGGGAAGGTCAGGATTTCTCAGATTCCAGGAAGAGGCTTAGGGAATTTTTGTTTTTACCACAGCATAGGCCCTTGGCTATACCTCCTGTTTTGGATGTTGTTCAAGACGTTTTTTCTGAGGCTTCCCTTAATCCAGATTCTTTGCCTCCTGCGCCAGTGAAGCCGGATAGGTATTAGAGTGCCTGAGGCTCATAAATATCTGTGTAAGAGCCCTAGGGCTGACCCAGAAACTATTAGCCAGGGACCTAAGGGTGTCAGGGCTTCTGTTGTAAAGAATCCAGTTCCTTTGGATAAGGATGCTAGAGCTTTGGAACGGTGGGGTAAGAAAGTATATACCTCTTCCACTTTAGCAATGAGGGCTTTGAATTGCCAGTTTCATATGTTGAAATATCAGAATTTTCTTCTTACTCAGTTAAAATCTAAAATGGATGCTTTGGCAGAGGGCATAGAGTGTAAGGAATTACAGGATTTAGTACATGCCTCTGATCAGGTGGGTAAGCATGCTTTGCAGTGTGGTTTTGATGCTTTGCATGCTTCTTCCAGGGTGGCTGCCACTGGTTCAGTTCTTCGCAGGCATGCCTGGCTTAAGGATCAGAATTTGTCAGAGCATGTTAAAGCTAGGATTTTGGATGCTCCTTTGCAGTCTGAAGTTTTGTTTGGTTCTCCTGTGGAGTCTGTCTTGAAAAAAATGGAAGACAAGGCTAAGTCTATGCAGACTGTTAAAGATTTTTTGCAGGTGCAGCCCCCTAAGTTCAGCAGGAACTGGCCTGCTAAGGGTTGGACTTACCCTTCTTCTGATTCGCAGTCTAGGGGTAGATCTAGACGGGGTAGGGGCAGAGCTCAGAGTTCTTTCAGGCCCAGACCGTGGAGTTCACCAGCACAATCTATAGGTGAGGGCAGGGGCCAGTCCTTTCGTAAACAGGCCCAATGACCTGCATTTTCAGCTGCCAGATCCTTCCTGCCTGGCAGCTCCTTTGGAAGGAAAGTTGGCTCTCTTCAAGCAAAATTGGCTTCTAGTCACCCAAGACAAATGGGTGTTGGACATTATAGACCGAGGCTACAAGTTTTATTTCCACACATTGCCTCCTTTCAAGGGCATGCCAGACGTTCCTCCTCAGCAAAGGGCAGAGGCTCACAAACAGATTTCTTTACTTCTTCAAATGGGGGCTATACAGCAGGTCCCTCTGTCAGAAGTGGGCCTCGGATTTTACTCTCGCCTATTTCTTGTACCAAAGAAAGGAAACACTTGGAGGCCAATCTTGGATCTATCTGTCCTCAACACATATCTGGACATTCCGACATTCCGAAATTCAAAATGTTGACGTTGCAACAACTTCTGCCTCTGTTGGGCAAAGATCACTGGATGGTAACTCTGGATCTCAAAGAGGCCTATCTTCATGTTCCTATCAGACTCGGTTGCAGGAGATTCCTGCGTTTTCGGGCTGGGACTTTACATTATCAGTTCTCTGCCTTGCCCTTTGGCTTATCTACTGCGCCCAGAGTATTCACAAAAGTTCTGGCTCCAGTAATAGCCTTCTTCAGGTTAAGAGGAATACAAATTTATCCTTATTTGGACGACTGCCTGATTCTGGCTCAAGACAAGCTCGAGCTTTTTCATCTACAGTATGTTATGACAGTGTTAAGGTGCCTAGGGTATTCTGTGAACGAAACAAAGTCCAGTCTAGTACCCTCTCAGGAAATGTGCTTTCTGGGTGTGAGACTGAATACAGCTTCCCAGATGGCCTTTTTGACCCCGGACAAGCAAAAGAATCTTACACTTTACTTCCATCAATTGTCTCTACTGTCCAGGCTGACTGCAAGGACAGTCCTTCAAGCCTTGGGGTTCATGGCATCTTGTATTCTGGTGCTTCCCAATGCCAAACTGCATATGAGGAAGCTACAATGGTATCTCAAAAATGTATGGACACAACACTGCCAATATTTGGACACTGTCATTCAGATAATACCTTGCATTCAAAAGGAATTTTTGTGGTGGGCTCAGGAATGTCACCTAAACAAGGGACTCTCTGTGACCCGACCAGAGGCAAGTCAGATTTTAACGACGGATGCCTCGGACAAGGCCTGGGGAGCACACCTCAATGGAAAATGAGTTCAAGACACGTGGCCTGTCAGACTTCAACATTTACATATCAACTTGAAGGAAATGTTAGCAGTCCAGTTTGCATTGATGGCTTTCAAGGATTTACTTCTCCCAGGGCAGGTGTTGATTCAAACAGACAACACAACTGTCATGTGGTACATCAACAAGCAAGGGGGCACCCATTCGTACCCTCTTTGCAGGCAAGCTATGATTTTGTGGGAGACTGCTCTCAGTTTGCAACTCACTCTTCAAGCAAGGTTTCTGCCAGGAGCACAAAACTCCTTAGCAGATGTTTTGAGCAGACGGATAGTGGATCGCCACGAGTGGAAATTGGATCCTCATGTATTTCGACAGCTGACAATGATATGGGGGACTCCAGACATAGATCTGTTCGCTTCTCCACTAAATTTCCAGGTGCCAAAGTTTTGCACAAAGATGTTTCATCCCACAGCTTGGAAAGTGGATGCTCTATCATTCAGTTGGAGCAATCTTCACGTCTATGCCTTTCCGCCTCTGCCTCTTCTTCCAAAGGTTCTCTTGTAGGTCAGACAGGACAAGCCCTCCATGATTCTAATAGCTCCAGATTGGCCTCGACAGCACTGGTACCCTCTGCTAAGGAGTTTAGTACGGGATCCTCCTTACCCTTTGCCTTTGATTCTGCAACTTTTGACTCAGGAGGGCAATCGTTTCTTCAATGTCAGGATTCAGTCCCTGCATCTAACAGCCTGGCATATTCTGTTCTAGACCCTGGAGGGTCGCAGCTTCCTCAACAAGTTTTGAATGTTATTTTGGAGGCCAGGAGGCCTAGTACAAGGAAAGTTTATGCTGATAAATGGAGGAGATTTTTTATTTGGAGCAAAGCAAAGAGCTTTGATGTTTCCAGGCCTGATTTGAGTGTTTCTCTTCAATATCTTACAGAATTATTGGACAAGGGTTTGTCTTTCTCCTCTATAAAAGTTCATGCTGCAGCCATTTCTGCTCACTATGACTGTGATCCACCATTATTCTCTCATCCTTTGTTTAAGCAATTCCTTAGAGGGGCAAAGAACATAAGACCCAGCCAGAGAGCTCCTACTCCTGCTTGGGATCTCAATTTTGTGTTGGAAAAACTTACTTTACCTCCTTTTGAACCTGCAGCTTCAGCTGAGCTAAAGTTTTTGTCTTGGAGGACTGCTTTTTTGTTGGCCATTACGTCTGCTAGAAGGGTTTCTGAATTACAGGCTCTAATGGCAACCCTTCCTAATTTTTCATAAGGACAGGGTATCTCTGCGTACTAACCCTACTTTTATGCCTAAAGTGGTTTCAAATGTGGCCTTGAACCAATCTATTCATTTGCCTACTTTTTATGCAGATCCCCAAAATAAAGGGGAGAAAATCTTGCACACTTTGGATATTCACAGGCAGTTGCGTTATTATTTGAGCAAGACTAAAGGGTTCAGACAGTCTCAGCAGTTGTTTGTTTCTTTTGCTTTGGGTTCTCAGGGGAAACCTGTTTCAAAACAAACTATTTCTAAGTGGATTGGCTTTTGTATTGCTTTTTGTTATTCTCATCATGGTAAGGAGATTCCAGCTGGAATCAGGCCTCACTCCACTAGGGCTACTGCCACTTCTACTGCTTTTTTAAGGGGGGTAGCTACTAAAGATATTTTGGAAGCAGCTACTTGGAGTTCAGTGCACACTTTTTCTAAACATTACCATCTTCCTCTTTATTCCAAATCTAGGGCTGGGTTTGCCACTGCAATCTTACAGGGCATTTTGGCAGCCCCCAATGCTTTATGATTTTGCCAGCCTCCCTTTACCTCTGCTTTGGGATTCTACCCATAAGTTATGACTGCAGCAATGTGAGATGAAGAACATAGTACAGTTTTGTACCTACCATAAATGTAGATGTTCGAAGATCCACATTGCTGCAGTCCAATTTACCCTCCCTCCTTCCCCTCTGTAGTTTGGAGTGGTGGTATGATTTGGGTTGTAGCTGTTTTTTGTACATGATTTTAGGGAGTTATTCTATTTTTGGCTGTGGCCTTTATTTTTAGGGCCTTCTGACATCTGGGGCAAGAAAAGACTGAGGAAATGACGTCGGTCATGCGCTTTAATACCCTGACGCTCTGATGTCAGATCTGAGCGTCCATGACCGACGTCAGCCTAATACTTTGGTATTCGGGACGACCGAGGACAGCGGACTACCCATAAGTTATGACTGCAGCAATGTGGATCTTCGAACATCTACATTTATGGTAGGTACAAAACTGTACTTTTATTGGCCGTGTGGGCAGTTTTTTCATCCCTTTCAAATTTCTAGTTTAAAAGCCTGCATTTGCGCTTGTTTCCCACCTTTCTTGTAACTAGTCTAGTCCAGATACAAATTTGCTGTGTCCAGGATTGTTTGTAAGCTTCTGAGCCCCCCAAGCCTTTCTGTGTTGGAGGGAAGCATTTTAGCTTATCAGTGGGAGTAGTAAGCAGTAGGTAGCCAATTTACCACAAGAGGAATGGTTTCTGGCCCAGAAATTGTAGTTTATTGGATGTTTGGGCAATTTTTCCATCCCTTTCAACTTTCTGGTTTAAAAGCCTGTGTTTGTGTGAGTTTGCACTTGTTTAAGCTCTGCACTGCGGCACCAAGCTGAGGTAAACTATTTGTGGTGCCAGAAAGTCTCCTTTTCAGTTTTTCCCATAGATCTTGCTAGTTCCTTATCTCTTGCACTTCAAATAGCTTAATCACTCTGCACTTCAACAGGTTTTTGTAGCAGTTATTGTAGCACACTTAATTGCCATTAGCACTAGTCATTCTTCAAGGAAAGATCTCCAGTACATAGCAGTTATGATCACCCCTCCTGGCATGATTAAAGGGCAGTTCCCTGAGGTTTCTCCCATTAACCTGGTGCACTTGGGTATTCTGAGGTAGTGTAGCAACTGCCTCGTGAACACAGGCAGCCCTCTCCTCTTACCTCCCAACACTGACTTGTGAAAGATGCATTTATATCACCAAATTGGAAGCTATGCACTCTCCAGCCAAGACTGGACTAGCTGGTTAAGAGGAAAAGGTCAATACCTGCACCACACCACATGGAACACATAGCCCATCCAGAACACCCACTATCACAGCTCTTGCATAAAACACATACCACACACACACCTTCGTGGACCCTCTTAAATAGAAGTTTACCCAAACAGCAGAGACCTTCGAAACAGAAATGCACTCAACCACTACAACACAGGACAAACCACAGAACAGAGCTCACCTGCAAAGTGTGCCCCTCAACCTAAGCCCTTAAGGCTAAACACCTTGCCCAAAACACTAATCATAGGTGACTCAATACTGAGGCACACAGATGTCCCACTCGCTAGGTTGAATAAGGAGAAGGTGACAGTTAGTTGTCTATCAGGTGCCAGAATCCGACATATAACACACGCACTCAGGTCACTCCACAACAAGTACAGGTATGACACTGTCATTGTCCATGTGGGTGCGAATAACCTGAGACGCACCTCCCTGGACTACATGAAAAGCGACATGGTGGAACTCTCGGATTATGTGGCCCAGGCAGGTATGACACTAGCCCTGAGCAGTATCCTACTGTTAACCAGAATGATATCTCAGTACAAACAAAAAATGATTGACTTCAACAATTGGCTAAGTTTCTGGTGTCACTCTAAGGGGATCCAGTATCTGTCTGCTTGGGATGACATGATTCACAGACCTAGATGCTTTGCCAGAGATGGCCTGCATCTGTCACCCCTGGGTTTTTGGGTACTGGCTAAGGTTCTTCCCACCCCTATACTGCTTTTTGTAGGCGTGCTCCAAAGACCAAATTAACATCGTAACAGCTATAAATAAATGCAATCTGAGGGTCATTCTGCTCGGTGATAGAAGTCTAAATCTCAAGATGCACTCGCTCTAAGCACTCCTCAAAATGGAGAACATCCACATTTGTGCTGTAATGGAGACCTGGTTTAAAGCAACAAAGTACCCCTGCACTACCAGGCCATAACTCATTCCACACCTTTCGGCCGCAAAGCATGGACCAAAGCTCCAAAGGCAGTGGTGTCTCCGTATTCATAAAGGATATGCACTCCTCCAGACTAGTAGCCCAGCATAATGCATCTGAGATAGTTCAGGTACAGCTAACATTGGGTAAGAGAGCAATCCAGGTCACAGCCTACTATAGGTCCCCAACCGTGTCACTAGACTCTCACTCCACATTCCTAATTACCCTAGATGTCAAGGTCCAACCCAACACTCTCTTAAAAGGAGACTTCAACTACCTCTCCGTCAAGTGGGAAAACTCCTCAAGCACCAAGACACTGGCCCAACACTTCCTGCAATTCATCAATTCCAATGCCCTAGACCAGCTCATCCTCACCCCCACTAGAGGAAGCAATATCCTTGACCACAAGAGGAACCAATATCCTTGACCTGGTTATTACTGACATGGGTGACCGTTGCTCTACACCAGTGGTTAATCCCTCCCTAGTCAGATCCGACCATAAACTAATCACCATGGAAATCCACATCTCGCCCACACACCCCACAAAGGTAACCACTTTGAAAAACTTCTCCAAAGCAGACATTGGACTCCTAAAAACAGAGGTGGTTAACTTCATGGTACCCATGCAAATGGAAAATAGCTGCATGACTGCTGAATCATACACCAATGCACTGTATGAAGATGTACACAAATGCATGGAACTAGCCATACCCAACAGACCCAAGATACTCTCCTCCAAAAAAAAAAAGAAGCCAATCTAGTGGTCCCCTGTCATTAATAAACTCTACAACAGAAGGAAGAAACAGTTGCAGAAAAAGGTAACATCCCAAGACTAGAAAAACTACCTTATTAGCCTCAACAAAAAGTTGAGATCCCTCATCCAATTCTATAAAGCCAGCTATGAAGACAGAATTGCAGCAGACACTAAAAACAATCACAAAGCCTTCTATAGCTATGTCAAGAACCTCCACGACAAAACACAGATTTGTGTATGAGATACTGCACAATGGTACCTCCTGTACTGAGCCAACAGATATTGTAAATATACTGGCTGACAGATTCATTGCCAACTTTACCCCTCTTCCCCCCCAAAGGGCCAATCATAATACCGGAAGAATGCCAGACACCCAGCATTACTGCAGCACAGGTTAAAGCTGCATTGTCCAAGGCCAAGAATACAGCATTCATGGGACCAGATAATATCCCTGGCTGTGTTCTACATGAACTACAAAGTGAACTGGCACCATGTCTGTGTGCCCTGTTCAGTCACAGCCTCACCTCAGGCTTTGTCCCTACTGAATGCCGCACTACTGCAGTCATCCCTTCTCCATAAAGGGGGAGTGATTAAAGACCCTGGGAATTATTGCCCCATTAGCCTGACATGTAAAGCCATGAAATGCATCATCATGGACCTGATTAACAAAGATGTAGGAAATCTCCATACTCTAGACCCCCACTCAATTTGGCTTTGTGAAAGGGAGATCATGCCTGCTCAACCTGGTTGAGTTTTTTGAGTCAGTCACCAGGGCTGTGGAGGAAGGTAAGGCAAGTGCGTACAGCATACCTTGATCTGGCCAAGACCTTTGATACCATTCCTCACTCGGGAATTACTGATAAACTCGCCAAACTAGGCATCAATCCCTATATCACTAGGTGGGTTGCAAAAGTGGCTCACAAATAGAACACACAGTGTGAAAGTAGCGGACCCCAAGTCAGACTGCCCACCAGTCACAAGTGGAGTCCCACAGGGATCGGTCCTGGGTTCTCTCCATACCTCTCAACCTGGAAACATCAAAAATCTGGACAAAGACCCATAAAAATAGGTACAAATCTGTACGCTGCTTAACAATATTTGCATACATAATTGTGTAACCCTGCCCACGCCAATGGAATTGCAGGATACCAACTTTCAAATGCAAACTGAAGAGATAACCAAAATATGGCTCAAGCACAATCTCTGTAGAAGTAAAAGTTGTATAAATAATCCACGTTAAAGAGATCTGTAAGATCTGTAACTAATGAAGAAGTTACTGCTAGCAAACAACTTTTATATTTCATTGTTTCATCTACACATTGTCTGTTCTTGCCCTTCAGGAATAAATTACCTACCACAGATCAAAAAAAATAAACTAGTATTATTGCAATAGAAAATGGATGGCAAACTGATAACAGGTTCATAGTTACTAGGTATCATTAAATAACACAGTCTGAAAGAAGCAAAGACTGGAAGCTGCGATGCCTGCATGCGGTTTGACTACTATTAATTAAAATAAAAGTAACAACACAGTGAAGCTCTGTAATGCCTGCATGCCCACACACAAGGCTGCCATTAAGTAAATCTCACACACATACACCGATACCTCTCAACCTCAAGAAATCTGGACAGAGCCATAAACAAAAGTGGGACAAAGGCCCAAAAAGGGGGACAATTTTTAAATACTGTTTTTACAATCTTAGAAAGTTGATAGAATAATAGGTTTTGCATTAGCATGAATTTTCTGAAGGGTATGAAGTCCGAAACTCAAAATATCATTATTTTCTAACTTTCATCTTTAATAATTTGCCAAAAAAACACACACATTTATGAAAAATGGACCAAAAATAGGAGGCAAAAATCTGGACATTCTGTGAAAATCTGTACAGTTGAGAGGTATGATTATGCTACCAGCCTTGTTACCATGTAAGCAAGGGTACTTTTGTACAGAATTTTTAGCCAGTCTTTACTCTGCTGAAGCCCTACTTAATCTATGCTTATACTTCCTGTTGATTTGTGCCTTTACCTTGTTTAACTGTATTATACCCAGAAAGAAACCACAAGTTGTATAAAACCAACAAATTCACTGTCATAAAGCAGGTAGGACTGCTTAAAAAAAAAAAAAAAAAAATCAATAAATCTGAGTGCCAAGAACGCAACACAAAAGAAAATTTGAAACTTGTAGAACAAAGGACGAGCATTAAGACTTTTCTAACGATAACCGTTTCCCTCTCGACTCCATGACAGTTTGTCGTCACTCCTGCTTTCTTTCCTTTAAAAGTGACCTCCTTCTCCTGCATGGAGTTTGTCGTCACTGCTGCCTTCTTTCCTTTAAAAGTTACCTCCTTCTCCTGCATGGAGTTTGTCGTCACTCCTGCTTTCTTTCCTTTAAAAGTGACCTCCTTCTCCTGCGTGGAGTTTGTCGTCAATGCTGCTTTCTTTCCTTTAAAAGTGACCTCCTTCTCCTGCATGGAGTTTGTCATCACTCCTGCTTTCTTTCCTTTAAAAGTGACCTCCTTCTCCTGCATGGAGTTTGTCGTCACTGCTGCTTTCTTTCCTTTAAGAGTGACCTCCTTCTCCTGTATGGAGTTTGTCGTCACTCCTGCTTTCTTTCCTTTAAAAGTGACCTCCTTCTCCTGCATGGAGTTTGTCGTCACTGCTGCTTTCTTTCCTTTAAAAGTGACCTCCTTCTCCTGCATGGAGTTTGTCGTCACTGCTGCTTTCTTTCCTTTAAAAGTTACCTCCTTCTCCTACGTGGCACTAAAATGTAAGGGCTGACATATAAGCCACTGAATTCCCACTTAGCTAACACAACATCCCATATCCTCATTTCTAATAAAGGCAAACCACGTCCCCAGCAAAAACATCTTGAAAGCTCGCACACATTCAGAAACAACCATTTCTAGTAGCAACAGACTAACTACTACTACTACCTGGCAGTAACAAGTTGGTGGGTGAAGCACCACCGAATCTGCATGTAGAGTGGACATCCAGGTTGCAGCACAGCAAACCAACAAGTGCCTGTGATTTCGCATAAACAATGACCCAATGTTTAACATCAGCTACTTATCGTGCAAAAGCAGTGCTACTGATAAGACTAGTGACCAAAATTAAAGAAATATGTAACACTTGAATGCACTACACACAATAGTATACTAAGTAACCAGGGCCAAAGGACTGGCTGACCACAAAAGGGTGCAGGAACCTTTTTTGGTGTAAAACGAGATTTATGCAGTCTCTCTCTCTCTCTCTCTCTCACACACACACACACACACACACACACACACACACACTTAATCCAAACCTGATCCGAAATGGGCATCCAAATCAAATGGCAAATGAGCGCGGCTGTTAATGCATTTGTAATCTGAAACGAGCGGCCTGCTGTTGCTGTTAATTTCCTATCCATGCATTTGTAATCCAAAACGAATGGCTGGAGTGCTGCTGTTAAAACAAACGGCTATAATCCAGAGTTTCCGCTCGCATTTGCAGCCATACCAGCTGGAAATGACAACGTGAGCTCCTTGAGCTCAATTCCGACTGGGTGGTAGCCCTGATGGAGCTGATGTCATTGCGCACGTGATGACGTCAGCTCCGACAGCATGGTATTTGAAAACATTAAAAAAATTTAAAAAATCGTAAATGAAGGGGTGCCACTCAGGAATCGTGGCACCTCTTCATTTGGAACCCAAAACTCAGTAAAAACCAAGTAATTCGGTATGGTTCTCTCCTGTTCGGTATCTGCTTCTCAGAAGTCCAGGCCAACACAAAGGGACTATGGCTGACCAAGTTCGTAGACGACTGCAAGCTGTGAGCCCATTATTAACTAAGTGATGCAGACATCCTACAGAAAGGCCTCAGTGAGACAAATGACTTTTGTCAAAACCATGGCCTTAAGCTTAACACCAAAAAATGCGTTGTCATCCCCTTTGGTAAAAATTCAGGCCCCATGAATTACCACATCGATAGGAGGCCACTGAACACTGAAGGCGTTCTAAGCGATCTGGGCACGCAGGTTGACAGCAACTTCTCCTTCGACCACCACATTGTCACTGTGGTCAAAAAATCCTTCTATGTGGCACATCTCATTACCAAGGGTTTTGCATCCAGGAATTAAGAGGTCATCATCTCTCTCTACTCTTCCCTCATTAGACCAATCATAGAGTATAATGCCCCATTTGGCATGTACCTCACTAGACACATGAAACAGCTGGAGAGGCCACAGAAATACCTCACGAAGAGGATCCTAGGCCTTAAACACTTGTCCTACATGGACAGACTCAATAGACTCCAGCTCATGTCTGTCTTTCTGTCTCATATCACATACTTAGAGGCGATCTCTGCTTGACTTACAAAGCCATGTCTGACCAGCTCTGTCACAAATGATACATCTAAAGAAATCCCAATCCCTCCGCACCACACACTCCAGAGACCTCAACCTCATTACCACACTCAACAGAACATGCTGGAGGGACAAGTTCCTCGACAAGAGAATGCCCATCCTCTGGAATAGACTTCCCAAACATATCAAGCAGAGCACCTCGCTGACCCTCTTCAAGAGAAATCTTGATGAGTGGATGGGTAATAGAAAGTTCACTCCAGGGATCACTCCAGTGGCTCTACTTGATAGAGGCACTGTTAACTAACGTCAGGCGGCATGATGCCAGGGCACTTCTATGGGCTAGGCTTGTAAAGGCTCCAAGTCCATTAGCCTATTTCATACCTATGAGTAGACTTCCCATACACGTCAAGCAGTGCACCTCGGTGACCCTCTTCAAGCTCATCCTTGATGAGTGGATGGGAAACAACAAATTCGTCCCAGGGGTTCCACATGTGTCCCTCAGTGACTGGGGCAACAGGTGCTGATTGAGGTTTCCTTTTGGGGATAAACTCTTGGCTAGGCATGTAAGGGCCCCAGGGCCATTAGCCTAGTAACCTCCTATTAGCCTATATGTGGATCAATGTGTCTAATCCTTTGTATGTGCTGTGAGTGTTGTGTGTGTGCCGCTGACAACCTGTTTGGTGTTTCTTTGTGTCTATAAATAGAGAGATATAGATACACATATATACAGACGTGTGTGTGTGTGTGTGTGTGTGTGTGTGTGTGTGTGTGTGTGTGTGTGTGTGTGTGTGTGTGTGTGTGTGTGTGTGTGGGGGTATAGATGTTTGTGTCTATATATGGATCTGCTTTGAATCACTGAAATTACATTTCTGCAAAATGTAATTTGACGACTCCATTTTCATGAAAGTGCTTTTATCCGAATATGCACTTTCTCGAGAAACCAGTTCACCGAACAGTAAGCATGTTAGAGTAAGGCATAAATGTGTTTAGTGTAGGTAAGTTTTTATTTTTTTTGCTGTTCAGAGAATCATTTTTTCGCGAAAGAGAATTTTCATATAAATGCACTTTCATGAAAATGGAGTCGTGAAATTACGTTTTGGAGAACTGTAATTTTGGTGGGTCGAAGTAGACCCGCATATATATTTTATATATATATATATATATATCCACACACACACACACACACACACACACACATATATACATACATACTTCCCTGGCATAAAGTCTGATGATGGTTGCTGCGAAATGGATGTAGTTAACGAATCCCATTCTGATATTCAAAATATCCAGCAAGGACAACACCAAACAAATGCTTTGTGTGTTAATCATGGTCTTACCTTCAATGTTCTGAAGTGCAGCATTTTTTATGTTGGTAAAGCTTGTATCTGTACCACTTAACATACAGATATCTCACTCTGCTACAAATCCTTGTGCTTTGCACAGCTTATCCTTTGTGATATCTCCTCAAATTCCAAATAATTTATATCCTTATTGTATTCATCCTTTATTAGGCCCATCACTGAAAATAGTGCCCCCACATGTCTCACAAAGTACTGAAAGCGGCTCCAAATACTTTGTTTCCTCAACAAAAAGATCTCGGGTCTCAGTAACTCTTAACTGCTGTAATAGACTTGTAGACCTGTCTCTCTACAAAGTGTCCTACACATTCCTGAGGGGGGTCATGTCCACTAAAGTTTCCATGCAATTATCGACCCAGCACTCTAAGATCGTCATCACTACAATAAAACTAGTTGTAAACCTGTATCATCACATCAACAATACCAGAAAGCTTGACAAGTATGTTACACAATGCATGCCACATTTGTAAAATCGGCTGATTTTACATGTCAAATACAGTACTTCTCTTGCAACATTTATAAACAGTTTGGACAACTGTAAGAAATCAGGACAAAACCAATGAAAACAGCAAATCCATTTTTTTTTTAAATGTGTTTTGTTCCCATCCCCAAAGAAAAGTAAATATTTTCTTTCACTCTTTTTTGTATGAAATCAGACTTTCATTTTTCTGACCTTTCTACATCTACCAGCAAGAAAAACTACTAATGGGACTCTGGGTGTGTTATCTACTACCTGATTAACTTCTCTTGACATTAAACTACTGATTAAACAAAAGCACCGAGCCAGGGCCCTATACCAATCCACCAAAAACAAAACCAATCTCACCACCTGTCATCAATTATGAAACCAAACTAAGAAAAAAAATCAACAGTGGTAAAAAGCACTACTCTCAACAAAGGTTCCTTCACAACCCACAAAATTTCTGGCAATCAGCTACCTCCTCAACCCTGGAAATCCTTTACCCCCATTCCTTCCACGTCCAATACCTCCGAACCCTTAACTTCACAGTTCAACTCGAACTTTATTAACTCTATCACCTGCCTCCTAGATAGCCACCAACAAACATCTACCACTCATTATACCCTCCCCTGCATCTAGTACTACAAAGTACTTCTTTTATATCTATTCAAACTTCTTACATTAAAAAGCTCCTAAGTAAACTAAAACCTGCTGCCTTGCTGCCGACCAGTTACCAAATTAATTCTTAAAAATAGCAGCTCCATCCATCACCTGTCCTATCTCTGTACTAATCAGTCATTCTATCTCTGAACAATATGTGCCTCACCTCTGGAAAGTCGCTCACATTATCCCCCTCCACAAGAGTGGCCCCTCTGGAGATATCTCTAAGTACTGCCCCATTGCTGTCCTCTCACCTGTAGCTAAGATTCTACAGAAATGTATTCCGCAACAACTCCTAAATCACCTTACCACGAATAACCTTCTAGCAGATACCCAGGAAGGCTTTTGACCCAAGCATAGTACTAACACAGCCCTAATAACCTTCACCAACACTATTCATCACTTTATGAACAATGGACAACTGGTCTCTGCTATTTTCCTGGACATGTCAAAAGCTTTTGTCACCATTTCCCACCAACTACTACTTAAACTCACGACATAGTCTCAGTTCATCATCTCCAACATGGTTTCACAGATGTCCTTCAAGGATGCATCTGCAGTCCTTACAAATGGGTTGTCCTGTCGTCAGGCAGCCCTTCGGTCGGCCGGATTCCAAAGTCTGGGTCTGGCCTCGGCTGATGTCGGACTTCACCCGACGTCATAGCTGCAGTTCTTCGGGTATAAAGGCATCAGCCGACGCCATTTTCCTCAGTCTTTCTTGCCGCGTGGCGCCCGAAGCAGAAGCTGTTCGCAAGTGCCGGTCGGTCAGATCCAGAGATTACTACTACCGAATACTACTTCGAAGACTTCTAAAAAGCTAAGTACCCCGTTGGGGACTCTTTCTTGCCTCAGCCGATGTCAGAAAAGTGAATAACTGTTTAACTTGTGGGAAACAAATACCTCATAAAGATTTCCACTCTTACTGCTTACCTTGTTTAGGCCCAGACCACGACGTAGCAGCTTGTTTAGCCTGTGCTTCTTTCAACCGACGAACGCTTAGACGTCGGTCGGAGTTTGCTGAACAGTTTTTCGGCTCAGATTTTGCGTACATAATGCCGTCGGATCCTCCAACTACTCAAATTGTTAAGAAACGCAAAGAAAAGGACCGACACTCGCGGTCCGCGGTTTCGGCCGAAACCACGGTTAAGCAAACCGCGAGTGTCTCTGTTTCGGCCGAAACCGGGCAAACGGTTCAATCTTCAGCCGAATCCATGACTACTACCGAGACCCCTTCTACCCTAGTTGAATCGGCCTCTGAAGTTTTACCTACTACTGTGGTTTCACAAGAATTATCGGACACCATCCCTTTGGATGTTTCTACCCCAGCACGTGGTGCTGCTAGGCCTCCTGCAGCCATGTCTATAAAGGCCTTTGCCAGGGCTAAAGCAGCCAAAACTTCTAAGTCTGTGCCTGTTAAGCCCCCCTCTCACAGGCCCAGTCCCAGTTCCCAAATGCTTACTCTGGCAGAGGATCTCATCTCTTTAATAAGGGGATCCCAATCTCACCCAGACAGGGCCTCTCAACCTCCAGAAAAAAGACCTAGAGCAGAGCCCCCTGAGCCAGTGTCCTCAGATGACTCTTCTGATGATACAGACAATACAGACCATCCAGAGGCTCCTTTTTCTACTTATGAAGATTCCGATGCTGAAGAATCGATTCCTTCTGCTTCTCCACCAGAGGAATTTTCATTTGGGGAAACTTTACATGCCATGAGAGAGCAATTCCAATGGCAGGGACAAGATTTCTCAGATTCAAGGAAAAGGCTTAGGACCTTTTTACACTTACCGCAACATTGGCCTTTAGCTATACCTCCAGTTCTTCCTGTTGTGGATGATGCATTTAATGATGCTTGCACTGCTCCTGATACTTTACTTCCAGCCCCTGCTAAGCCCGATAGGTTCTACAGGGTCCCGGACACTCATCACCATTTATACAAGGCTCCTTTCGCAGATCCTGAGACTATCTCCCAGGGGCCTAAGGCAGTAGCCGACCTCAGCTAAAACCCTCTCCCTTCTGAAAGGGAATCCAGGTCCTTAGAGATGGGGTAAAAAGTATACACCTCTGCTACTCTCTCAGCTAGAGCATTGAACTGTCAGTTTCATATGATCCAATACCAAGAGTTTATGCTTGATCAGTTAACTAAGAAACTGTCCTCGGATGATTCTTTAGATAAGAAATATGTTCTAGAAATGGTGAATAACATTCAGCAGGTTAGTAACCATTCATTAAAATGTGGCTATGATGCACTGGAGACTTCATTTAGATCAGCCATGACTGGCACAGTTATAAGAAGGCATGCATGGTTGAAATAACAGGTCTTGCCGGATCATGTTAAAGCAAAGCTATTAGATGCTCCTATGGATAAGGTCAGTTTATTTGGTTCTCCTGCCCAACAGGTACTGAAGAAAATGGAAGAGAAGGCAAAATCTGTACAAACAGTGAAAGATTTCTTACAGGTTCAACCTCCAAGGTTTAGCAGGAACTGGCCTTCCAAAAATTGGTCCTTTCCAGACTCCTCTAAAACTCAGAGAGGCAGGAATAGGCGTTCAAGAGGCAGAAATCAATCCAGAGGAGGTGCCTACAGGGGACGCCAGTGGCAAGGTAACAATCAACGAGGCACATACACAACCACTACCACTGCAACAGGACAATCACAGTGACTTGGCTCTGACACTGCCTACCAGGGAACAAATAGCAGCACCCTTAGGCGGAAAGTTAGCCTTATTTTCAAAAAACTGGCACTATATCACAAGAGACAAGTGGATTTTGCAAACTATAGACCAAGGCTACAGGTTTCATTTCCACACTTTACCAGGAAAAAGAGGAATGCCAAACCTACCACCAAATCAAAAGACAGAAGCTCTAAAACAAATAGCTCAATTAGCAAAGATGAGAGCTGTGGAAAGGGTACCACCTATGGAACAAGACAAGGGATTTTACTCCAGACTCTTCCTGGTACCAAGAAAAGAGAAAAATTGGAGGCCTGTTCTCGACCTGTCCGCTTTAAACACATTCATCATTGTTCCAAAATTCAAAATGCTGACTCTACAGCAGCTTCTTCCCATGCTGGGCAAGGAGTCTTGGCTGGTAACTCTAGATCTCAAGGAGGCATACCTGCACGTCCCCATACGACCAAATTGCAGAAGATACCTCAGATTTCTTGCAGGATCAGAGCATTATCAATTCTCAGCATTGCCCTTTGGCTTATCTACTGCACCCAGAGTGTTCATGAAATGCCTGGCATCAGTAATCGCTCACTGCAGGCTTCAGGGAATACAAATTTATCCATACCTGGACGACTGCCTGATACAAGCAGACAACAAAAACAAGCTAACAGAAGACTTACAAAGATTCATTTGCTTACTACAGGCCCTGGGATACACAGTCAATATAAAAAAGTCAAGACTGATACCATCCCAAACAATAACCTTCTTAGGTGCAGAATTGGACACAGTAAAACAGATGGCATTCCTAACTGCAGAAAAACAAGAACAACTTCCTCTCTACTTCTTGGCATTAACAAAGCAGAACAAACTAACCGCAAGGAAAGTACTGCAGGCCTTGGGCTTCATGGCATCCTGCATAATCCTGGTCCCCCATGCCAGACTGCATATGAGAAAGCTACAGTGGTACCTAAAGAATTTATGGTCTCAACACAGGCACAGCTTAGAAACCGAAATACCACTAATTCCATGCCTGAAACAAGAGTTCCTATGGTGGGCTCAGGCATGCCAGTCAAACCCAGGTTTGCCCTTCCACAGCATTCAACCAAGCCAAACCATCACAACGGACGCCTCAGACCTCGGTTGGGGCCCACATGCTGGACAAGTGCATACAAGGCTTATGGACTCCAGATCAGCTGCACCTGCACATAAATCAAAAAGAAATGCTGGCAGTACAACTAGCAATCCAGAATTTCAGACCATTCCTCCATGAAGGCCAGTTGATAAGGACAGACAACACCACAGTCATGTGGTACATCAACAAACAGGGAGGCACTCATTCATACCCTCTATGCCGAATGGCCCTGGACCTATGGAATATGGCTCTGAGTTACAACATTCAGTTACAAGCAATTTTTGTACCGGAAAAGAAAACATCCTAGCAGACATATTAAGCAGAACTACCTCGGATGCTCACGAATGGATGCTACACCGGACATCTTCAAGGCCATCACAAAGAAATGGGGACTGCCACAAATAGACCTATTCGCATCCCCACTCAATCACCAGCTCAAGAAATTCTGCACAAGGACATACCACCCACTTGCTTGGAAGGTGGACTCTCTATCCTTCAGTTGGAAAGGCCTGACAGCATATGCATTCCCACCACTTCCTTTGATGCACAAGGTGCTATTGAAAATCAAAGAGGAACGTCCAAGGATAATTCTGATAGCTCCAGATTGGCCAAGACAACATTGGTACCCATTACTGAGGAGCATGTCTCGGGGGAAAATGTGGACACTACCCCTGATTCCTTTGATGTTAACTCAGAGCGACTACAACATCCTGCATCCAAACCTGAAAACTCTGCAACTGACTGCCTGGAACATTACATAAGAGCAACTAACCCAGATTTATCCCAAAGGGTTAAAGACATTATCCTTGAGGCCCGCAGACCCTCAACAAGAAGGAACTATGCAGGAAAATGGAAAAGGTTTCTCATTTGGAGTACCGAGAGGGGCAAAGATGTGTCAAAGGTAGACATTGCCTACATCCTGGAGTATTTGGCAGAGCTTTTCCATACAGGCCTGTCCTATTCCTCCATCAAAATACATGCATCAGCTATTTCTGCAGAATACAGCTTGATCCCCTGTCTTTTGCAAGATCCTCTACTCAGGCAGTTTCTGAGAGGAATTAAGAATGTAAAACCTCCTAGGAAACCACCATTACCAGCATGGGACTTGAACTTTGTGCTAGAAAAATTGACACTTCCCCCTTTCGAACCAGCAGCAACAGCAGATCTTCAACACCTATCCTGGAAAACTGCTTTCCTGCTGGCAATTACCTCAGCAAGAAGGGTTTTGGAACTACAGGCTTTAATGGCAGTACAACCCTTCCTAATCTTCCATCAAGATAGAGTGTCCATGAGAACTAATCCTACATTTATGCCTAAGGTGGTATCCAGAGTGTCTTTAAACCAGGCAATCCACCTACCTACCTTCTTTCCCAATCCACAGAACAGGGGGGAAAGACTGCTGCATACCTTGGATGTACATAGACAGTTACGCTACTACCTGGACAGAACCAAGGGCAATAGAAAAACTGACCAGCTTCTGGTAGCATATGCAACAGGAAGGGAAGGAAAAGCAATTTCCAAACAGACAATCTCCAAGTGGATAGGAAATTGCATTAGATTCTGTTACTCCTACCATGGAAAGCAAATTCCACAGAACATAAGGTCTCATTCTACAAGGGCTACAGCCACTACCACAGCTTTCTTACGAGGAGTGGCTACCAAGGACATTATAGAGGCTGCTACTTGGACCTCCGTGCATACATTTGCCAAGCATTATAACTTACCTTTGTACACTAGATCCCGAGCAGGGTTTGCCACTGTTGTTTTGCAAGGGATCCTAACTACACCATAATTTCTTCTTCCTCCTCCCCTAGTTTGGCTATGGTATTCTACCCATTTGTAAGGACTGCAGATGCATCCTTGAAGGACATAGTACAGTTTTGTACCTACCATAAATGTAGATGTCTGAACAGGATTGCATCTGCAGTCAGGATTACCCACCCTCCTTCCCCTCTGTGGTACTCCTAGGGTATTTGCCCACCTAATAGCTAGCTGGGGGGGGATCTCTTATGGTGTATTTGTTTGTATATATGTACATACATGATTATTTTTTGTGTTTGCCTTCTACTATATGGAAACTTTGGCATTTATCCAAAAATTTAGCTATCCAAGAGGGCAACTGGCATCTGGGGCAAGAAACACTGAGGAAAATGGCGTCGGCTGATGCCTTTATACCCGAAGAACTGCAGCTATGACGTCGGGTGAAGTGCGACACCAGCCGAGGCCAGACCCAGACTTTGGAATCCGGCCGACCGAAGGGCTGCCTGACGACAGGACAACCCATTTGTAAGGACTGCAGATGCAATCCTGTTCGGACATCTACATTTATGGTAGGTACAAAACTGTACTTTATCTATCAAACCGTCAACAGGCTACTAAATGGGAGAATAATCTCTCCCCTCTACTGCCAGAATCCAGTAGAGTACCCCAAGGTTCAATACTTGACCCCCTTCTCTTTATCATATTTACTAATAACTTTAATTCCGCAACCCAACTTGCCTCAGTCATACAGTACACAGACGATACATCTCTTATCTGCTGTGCCCCTTCCCCACAAGAAATACAAGATTAAGATGCAAAAATCATTTCAGGAAACTGAAACTTACCCATCAAAGCAACAACTCATTCTGAACCCAAATAAGACTAAGTTAATGATTTTCACAAACAAAACTACCAAACAGTGTTCCCTACACCTCTTTATTCAATCCACCAATGGTACCAAAATTGAGCCTGTAAACCAGGCCAGACTCCTAGGTATTACAGTAGATGACTGGGTAAAATTTTATATTCATATTTCCTTAACAATCAAAGTCCATACTAAACTCAGTGCTCTCTCTACAGCCCAATCTTACCTAACACTCCAAGCCAGGGTAGCCACAGTTATATCTCCCCTTCTGTCTATCCTTGTCTATTGCTCACACATCTTCACCAACCTATAACAAGGCTGACCTTCATAACCTAGATTCCTGATATAACAAAATAACAATGTTTGCCACCAGTCATCCCTAAAAATCCCATCATTGTTCTGTTCTACAACAACTTAACTAGCAAACTTCTCAACCTGTTAATGTTAAACCAACTTACCCTCACCCACAAAATCATTCACAGCCCCAGTAACTGCCCTAATGTGTTCATATGCTTTTATTTGGCATGCTCTCTGACATCTTCGAATTTTACTCAAGTTATCAAAAAAGCTGCAGTTTACATTTCTAAGTTGTTCCTATTTGTAATAGTTTGGCTAGTTTACTTTTTACATTTGATTATGTATGGATAATATTCAGATCTTACTATTGTAAATTCTGTATTTTTTTATTTGTCTCGTTTTTGGAGCTTTTCTCCCAGGTCTCTGCTGAAAACGGGCTACTAGCACAATCAGACACTACCCAGTAAACAAATGTAAATAAATAAAACATACAAAAAAATAAAAAATAAAAGTGCATTACCTAGGTAAGTTGCAGTTCATAATACATTTTTTCAGCCAGTTTAGGTCAAAGTCATTTACTTACAAAACATATTCATACCCAAATTTATCTCAGCATAGGCCTCAGTTTTAGTAAGCAATCTCATTAAATGACAAAGAAAAACATTCACAAGTGGTGTTCTTTAAATGTGTGCAAACTGGTCAATACAAACACAAGCTATTAGCACATCATTTTATCCTTTATTTACCATCACCACTAGTTACAACACAAAATTACATTCACCTTGGATCCCGGGAACTACCGCCCTATCAGTCTGACGAGCCTGATCTGCAAGGAACGTATTATCATGGAACTTATAAACAGACATTGGCAACGTTCAAACACTGGACCCCACCCAGTTTGGGTTCGTGAAGGGCCGATCTTGTTTCCAGAACCTGATTGACTTCTTCGAATCAGTCTCCAGAGCCGTGGACGAGGGTAAGGCGGTCCACACAGCCTATCTGGACCTCGCTAAGGCCTTTGACACCACCCCCCACCCTGGAATCATAGACTTACTAAGCTGGGCATTAATCCCTACATCTCTTGATGGGTTGCCAACTGACTTACTGACAGAACCCACACTATAAAAGTAGCTGACTCCAAATCCAGCACCAGACAAGTGGAGTACCTCAGGGTTCAGTCCTGGGACCACTCTTGTTTGGCATCTACTTCTCTGAAGTACAGGCCAACTCTAAGGGACTCTGTCTAACAAAGTTTGCAGTTGACTTCAAACTGGGAGCCATTATTGAATCCCCAAATGATGTGGATACTAAAGGGCCTTACGGAAACAGATGCTTGGTGCCAGAGCCATGGGCTCAAGTTCAATGCCAAGAAATGTATAGTTATACCCTTTGGGAAAAAATGTATACCCATGAATTACCACATAGGTGGCACAACACTAAACATTGAAAGCGTGACAAGAGACTTAGGGACACAGGTGGACAGTGGTCTCACCTTCGATAACCACATCGCCACAACGGTCAGGAAATCCTTCTGTGTGGCACACCTCATCACTAAGGGCTTTTCATCCAGAAAAAAGGAGGTCATTGTCCCACTGTACTCATCCCTCATTAGACCCATTATAGAATACAATGCCCCTTTTGGTATGTACCTCTCAAGACATCTGCAACAACTGGAAAGACCACAGAAATACCTCACTAAAAGAATCACAGGCCTAAAGCAGAACTCAACTGAAGCAAACAGTGCAGCAACCATAAAAGTTCAACTAGAAAAGAAAAAGCAGCAAATGCACTGTGTGCAAAATTCCGTCTCTGTGTCTTGGGAATTCACCTCTATTCAACGCTCATAACAGTCCACAACACCTTCAATGAAACCAAGTAGAAGTGAACAAAAGTTTATTGTAATGCCAACAAACAAAGAATGGTTAAGCGCTTTCACTTAAATAAAACAAGCTTCCTCTGGGGATAGTATCCCACATTCATGGATAAAAGACTACTTAAAAATGCATATGATACACCCTACACTGATTGACTACATTATTGTGACCATGACTTTCCTGGTAGTCAGACGTCAGTAAACAAATATGTTTGAACTTGTCCTTACAAATGGCCCCTTGCCTACACCCCACTAATACACTACGATACAATATGATATACAGCTTGTGGTGATATTGAAGTGTATTAACCCACCCGATGCGCAGTAGTAAGCCACACCCAAACCCCGCCTGTGACAGCGATGTCAGTATACCAGCACCTTTTGATTGAAAGCTGCCAAGTCATTTTCCCTAGGTAGGAATAACATAAGGGTTATCTCATACGAATCCTACAGAAGTTGACATATTTGTATGGCACATCATAGATCATCAATAGGATTTAATATGCTGTTGTCATGCAATACAACAAAACGTAGTTGACTTGTTAAATTTACTTTAGGACGTTCGATAGGCTGCAATTGATATTTTGATGCTGTCAGTTTCGTTTGTGTCTTCCTGCTATAGCATCCAGCCTCTTGCATCCAGAATCAGGGATACATCCAGAAGTAATTAGAGGCATTTTTTTTAAAATGTTAGCACTGTTAGCTTGTCATTGTATATGAACTGTTACCTGCCACCTTTACTCCCAAAATGTAACAGTTTTAGAAGGGACAGAACGTTTGAGCCAAATTGTGAAAATAATGAGACTACATCTCAAGGAAACACCGCATTGAATCTGTAGGGTAAATTACCAGGATTATTATTTGGTGAACATTTCAATTTAGGCTGCAGGCTTAATGTAAACCTGTGAACATAATACCATAGAAATTAGAAGGCAATTAAGTAATGAGACCATTTATATTTTAACAACACCCTGTCTCATAGTGTATTTCCTGCTTCCAGTAGGGCAAAGCAGTGTCAATCACGGCAAATTACCATTCTTAATCGCCGCCCTCCGGCATGTCAATCGTGGCGGCCATGCCCATTCCTGCGCGAACTAACTGGTGGGTTAATACATTTCAATATCGCCCAGCTTGTGATTGTAACAACTACCCAACTGAAAACCAAGAAAAAATTACACCCAGATAAGGAAATCTGTGAAAATAACTGGCCACCCACACCACCAAAAAAAAAAAAAAAGACTGAAAAAATATGAAAGCAATATTACTGGTCATTAAGTACTTCATACTGCTCAACTATTTCTGATTTAGCCTCATATTGTTACCCTTTTCCTTATGACATGTTTTGAATTTCTGATAAGTCACTGAAGATTACAGTCAGTCTGTAATGTCAGACATTAGAGTTTCATACTTCAGTCTGTAATGTCAGACATTAGAGTTTCATACTTCGTGGTATTTAGGACATCCATGTTCAAAATCTGGTTGTTCTCCTATTTACATGAATTAGGGTAATATTTAAGTTATACATGATTTTGGACTTGTAAAGACTTAGGTGGTCATTAGTCTAGTATATACCTATGAGTCTACTAGTTATGCCCAAAACATGGCACAACAATACACTGAATGCATCATTCATACTTGTTTCTTCCTACAACATATACTCCAAATTCAAGATTTGACATAAATAATGAAAGATAATTTACATAATCTCAACATAAGAACATACAACTAACCTGTAGCATCCTTCAGTAGGCTTGTAAGCATGTACCAGAATGTCTTAACTGGAGCCATGTCCTTGTGTGAAGCAGACTGTTGTTTCAATTGAGCCAGCAGGAAAACCTATCCAGTATCTGAGCAACAACGTGGCCATAAGCACTGCCACATACAGCACCAGGAGGTGAAGTGACAACGCCAGTTTCACAGCCCCCCAACCAAACTAATTCTAAACATATTGTCACTACCCACAAAAGGAAAACACAATAAATATTGTATAAAACACTACCTAACTAAAAGCTACAACCTTCAACAATGACCACATCTTCTGAGCTGAGCTAAAATTGTGCAGAACAAAGTTGAAAAAAATGGTAAGCCTCCTAGAAAACAAGACTCCCAAGCAGTCAGTGAAAAAAATAGCCTGTTAACAATGTAAATAACACTCCTCCATTAACGCAAACTGCAATTACTGCACACTCAAAGTACAGGAAAACTAGCAACCTGTAAAAAATTAAACCTATAATATAAAGCTTTACATTATAAAAAACATGATATGGAAATAAGTACATAAAATACATACTGCTTACGTTTCTCCAGTAATGAAACCAAACACAAGAGATGCTACCAATAACACAGTTTAAATCAGAATCTCCCTAACATAAAAATGTTCGCATACCTGTAATGTCCAAGTGTGTAGTCTAAACAAGTCCCATTAATTCTTCCAGCAGCCATCTCCTACAAAGTTAACTGCTTCTCCAGATGGCTTGCACAGACTCCACAGAACAGCTTAAACAGCAAAATATACCCATTATCTATAAAACTCACTCTGAAATTTACGTTACCTATAGCAAATCATGACAGTCATTTATAATCCCGCTGTCACCAACCACAAAAAGTGAAATTCTTAAAAAAGGTAGTAATTAAAAAAAAAAAAAGGCTGCACTAATCTCTTGTCCAACCTTCCCTTAAGACTGTGAGTTCCACAACTGAGCTGAATTCTGTAGAAAGTGACATATTATTTCATAAAACAGCATACCCACCCCCAAAAAATTAAGCCAGCCCTTATCTGTCCACATGATGCACCTAGACAGTATCTAACTTTACTACTTTGTAATTAATGCATGCATAGATTATAATTGGTAACACGTTCAGATAAATGCATACATTGGAATGCATAAGACATTTTAAACAGGTCAGCATTTAAACCTCATGCAATGAAATGAAAGTCAATACCAAGCCAGAAACCAATGCACTTAGCACGTCATCAAGTTGGATATAACCATTTTCACCTCTGCTGGCACCCATTGTTTAATCCAGTATGTCCAAGATCAAAAACAATTAACAGAAATCCAAGGATGAATGTATCAATTTAACATGCAAACCAAGTGACTCAGGCTTCTCTTAACACAAACTGAGAAGTATGTAACTATTTTTTATATATTTAGTCATAGTTTTAGTTAATTTGACAAACTTTAAGAAACTGCATTTTCAGCGGAGATAGATATCTGCAGAAAGTGATCATAAAGCTACATATACAGTTGTAAGTGCCCAATTTATAGGCGTGTAACACACTAGGAACAGATGTGAAAAATTTATTTCCGTCACAATTTGGGGAACCATAAATATCAGCTGCCCAAGAGGAGAGTTGAGAAGTAGAGGTTGGCATGAGAGGAAATACATTTATTTCAATAATGTGCTTCCCCTGCAAGAAGCAAAACCTCTAAATGTATGAGATGGATTAAGCTTACAGAAACTGTCATCTCAATATGGCCTGAAACACAAAAGCAAAAAGTACATTAAAGTATTTTGACTGATATACTTTTTTGTTGTATTCATGTAAACGGGTTATGATCTTGAAATGCACTCACCAGTGCACATACTGTCGGTAAAAATATTATGCATATACTTTTGCCAAAGTCTTCCTGACACACTACAAACGATCTCAGCCTTCAGTGCAGACAAGACGGCACATAATCCTTCTCCACTCCCACTTACTGCAACCCATGCAGGTTACCCAAGAGTTTCCATGAATGCCAGCCTAAGCATGTTATGCCCACTAATTCTGCTTCCACACAAGGATGAGGCTTAGTCATATGTCATAAGCTCATAGGAGTTGCAAATTAATTGAGCTGCAAGGACATTTCTACTTGGCTGAGCAGGTATCGGCTTCTGAGGGTGTTTTCAGACCTACACAGTTATATGTCAAGCCAACCTCGGCTTCCAAGGCAAATACTAAAACAGCTTTAAAGACAAAGAAACAAGTACAGCATTCTCCTGGACAGACTTCCATGCCTAAGAAACAGATGCTTAAAATGGCCGAAGACCTAATTACCTTGATCAGGGGTTCCCATCCCCCTCCTGATAAGAGGCCTAGGCAAGACACAGAATATGATTCTTCTGATCAGGTTTCCATTTCCTCTGACTCCTCTTCAGAACAGGGATACTCTCTTCCTCCCTATGAGGATACTGATGCTGAAGAATCTATTCCTTCAGCCTCTCCTCCTGAGGATTATTCTTTTGGGGAAACCCTGCATACCATGAGGGAGCATTTTCACTGGGAGAGCCAAGATTACTCAGAATCTAAGAAAAGTCTCAGAGAATTTCTTTTACTGCCTCAGCACAGACCTCTTGCTATTCCATCTGTTCTAGACATTGTAGATGTATTGTCAGAGTCCGGCCTGTCTCCGGACTCTTTACCCCCTGCACCTGTTAAGCCCGATAGATACTAAGGGTTCCAGATTCTCATAAATATCTGTATAAAAACCCTGCTGCTGACCCAGAAATTATATCTCAGGGTCCCAAAGGGGTCAAGGCTTCCACTGTAAAAAAACCCTGTCCTCTCTGATAGGGATTCTAGGGCACTGGACAGATGGGGGGGGGGGACGTTTACACTTCTTCTACTTTGGCTGTAAGGGCTTTAAATTGTCAGTTTCATATGCTTAAATATCAGCAATACTTAATGTCACTGCTAAAACAGAAAATGTTGACAAATTCTGAATGTTCTGGAAACAAGGAAATACAGGATTTATTGCATGCAGCTGAACAAGTGGGAAAGCATACTTTGCAATGTGGTTTTGATTCCTTGGAGGCCTCTTGCAGGGCCGCTGTTACAGGTTCTGTCATTAGAAGGCATGCTTGGTTAAAGGAATAGAATCTGACAGATCATGTTAAAGCAAAATTATTGGATGCTCCATTACAGCATGATACTTTGTTTGGTGTTAAGGCAGAAGAGGTGTTGAAGAAAATGGAGGATAAAGCAAAATCTATGCAGACAGTAAAGGATTTCTTACAGGTACAGCCACCCCAATTTAGCAGGAACTGGCCTTCTAAGAACTGGTCCTTTCCAATGTCAGAGAGGCCACAAAGAGGCAGATACAGACGCCCTAGAGGCAGACCCCAGCCCCAGGGCTCATACAGGCCTAAACAATGGGGTGCTTCTACCTCCAAAATTGGAGACCACCAATCACAGCCCTATAGGAAACAGTCCCAATGACTTTCCTCTGCCAGTGCCAAGCACTTATCTTTTGGCAGCACCCTTAGGGAGAAAGCTAGCACTTTTTAAATAAAATTGGCACATGATCACCCTGGACAAATGGGTCTTGAATATAGTCTCTCAGGGCTACAGGTTCCACTTTCACACCCTTCCAAAGACAAAAGGTATGCCAGACCTGCCACACAATCAATGGGCAGAGGCACAAAAGCAAGTTTCATCTCTCATGGACATGAGGGCTATTCAGCAAGTACCACAGCAAGAGCATGGACAAGGATTTTATTCAAGACTTTTCTTGGTACCCAGAAAGGACAAAGCCTGGAGACCAATACTGGACCTGTCTATTCTAAACACTTTTCTGGACGTTCCAAAATTCAAAATGTTGACTCTGCAGCAGCTTCTGCCCATGCTGGGAAAGAAGGCTTGGCTTGTAACGTTGGACCTCAGAGGCATACCTGCATGTTCCAATCAGACAATCTTGCAGAAGATACCTCGGATTCATAGCTGGCTCAATGCACTACCAATTCTCTGCACTGCCCTTTGGCTTATCTACTGCGCCCAGGGTCTTCGCAAAATGCCTGGCACCAGTAATTGCATTTTGCAGACAAAGAGGAATTCAAAAATATCCCTACTTGGACGACTGCCTTATTCAAGCAGAGAACAAAGACATTCTACTGAAACATCTGGCATTTGTAAAAAGATTACTAATTTGCCTAGGGTACACAGTAAATGAAAAGAAATCAAAACTAGTGCCCTCTCAAGAGATAATATTCCTAGGTACAAGCTTAAATACAACTTCCCAGATGGCTTATCTCACGCCAGACAAACAAAGGCAACTGACTTCTTACTTCGAAAACATGGCAACAAAGACCCAGTTATCTGCAAGAAAAATTCTGTAGGCTTTGGGCTTCATGGCATCCTGCATTCTGCTAATTCCATATGCAAGACTGCATATGAGGAAGCCGCAATGGTACCTAAAAAGTGTTTGGACTCAACATTGCTCCAGCCTGGAAACATTAATTACCCTCATTCCCTGCCTGCAGCAGGAGTTTCGATGGTGGGCACAGGCCTGTCACCACAACAAGGGACAGCCATTCACTTTACCCACAGCCAGGCAGACACTAACAACAGATGCATCAGATTATGCCTGGGAGGCCCACATGGCAGGAAAATGTATTTAGGGCACATGGCCCGCAAGCCAAATGCATCTTCTTATCAATCAAAAAGAGATGCTAGCTGTATAGAATGCCCTGACAGCCCTCAAGGATCTACTTCATCCAGGACAACTGCTGATAAAGACGAACAATACTACAGTCATGTGGTATATAAACAAGCAAGGAGGCCACATTCCTACCACCTCTGCAGGCTAGCCATGACTTTGTGGAACACAGCATTGACTTATCAAGTGCACCTGCAACCACAATTCCTGCCAGGAAAGACAAATACTCTGGCAGGCGACCTAAGCAGAAACCTCATGGACCCTCACGAGTGGAAACTAGATCCACAAGTCTTCAGCATAGCATGATAACAAGGAAATGAGGATGCTCAGACATAGATCTATTTGCCTCCCCTCACAACTGCCAACTACAGAGATTCTGCACAAGGACTTATTACAAACAATTATGGAAGGTGGATGCTCTATCATTCAGCTGGAAAACCCTTACAGTATATGACTTTCCTCCTCTGCCTCTCCACCTCAAGGTACTCCTAAAGGTCAGACAAGAGAAGCCAAAAATTATACTGATTGCCCCAGACTGGCCATGCAACACTGGTATCCAATCCTAAAGAGCTTGTCTCAAGGCCCAGCCTGGACATTACCTCAAGTCCCTCATCTACTGACCCAACAAAACAGTCAGATCCTGCACAGCCAACTCAGAACACTAAATCTGGCTGCGTGGCGGATAATATAACCACTCAGAACACACCTCTCTCTAAAGCAGTTATGGATGTTATTTTGGAGGCCCAGCACCAGAAAATCTTATGCAGAAAAATGGAAGAGATTCCGTGCTTGGAACCAAGCAGAAGGAATTGACACGCGTGTACCAAATATTCCTCAGATTTTATAATATCTAACTGAGATGCTGGACAAAGGCCTGTCCTTCTCATCAATTAAGATCCATGCCTCTGCCATTTCAGCTCATTACAATACGGACCCACCTATTTTTTCACATCCTCTGCTAAGGCAGTACCTCAGAGGGGCCAAAAACATAAGACCTCCAAGGAGAGCACCAATACCTGCATGGGACCTCAATTTTGTCTTGGAAAAGCTCACACTGCCTCCTTTTGAGCCAGCCAATACAGCCGAGATAAAATTCTTATCATGGAAAACAGCACTGCTCCTAGCAATAACTTCAGCAAGAAGAGCCTCAACAGGCATTAATGGCTGTGGAACCTTTTATTATTTTCCATCCAGACAGGGTTTCTCTAAGGACGAACCCAACATTTATGCCTAAGGTAGTGTCCAGTGTGGCTCTTAACCAAACCATTCATTTGCCTACCGTTTATCCAAACCCACAGAATAAAGGGTAGAGACTTCTGCATTCTTTGGACATACACAGACAGCTAAGCTTCTACTTGGACAAAACTAAAGCTTTAAGAAAGACTGAACAACTTTTAGTGGCATATGCTGCAGGATCACAAGGAAAGGCTATCTCAAAGCAGACTATTTCAAAATGGATAGGCCACTGCATTTGTTTCTACTATTCACAACATGGCAAATCAGTGCCTAAGGGCATTAGGCCACATTCAACCAGAGCAGCAGCCTTCCTCAGAGGAGTACCAACCAATGATAATTTGGAGGCTGCAACTTGGACTTCAGTGCACACATTTACAAAGCACTACCACTTACCTCTTTACTCTAAATCCAGAGCAGGTTTTGCCACTGCAGTTCTGCAGGGCCTCATAGCCACTCCTAATTCTATTTAGGCCCAGCCACCCAACCTCAGCTTTGGGATTCAACCCAAGTGTAATGACTGTAACAATGAAACACGATGAACATAGTACAGTTGTGTACCTACCATAAATGTAGATGTTCGAGTGTATTTCACTGTTGCAGTCCAGGTTACCCTCCCACCGTTCCCCTTTCATTGCTGGGAATTATATGTACTTCTCTATTCTATACAACCTATGTGGTGTATTTGCTTGTAGATGAAGGTAATGTTTATGTTAGTGCATGCTTTTTTATAAGCAGGATTTTTAGCCTACCCTTTTGGTGGCACCTGACATCTGGGGCAAAAAAAACTGAAGAAAATGGCATCGGCTGCATCTTTTATACCCCTGGCGCACTGACGTCAGGGAAGAGGTGACAGCAACCGACCGCCGGACTAGGTCTTTGGAATTCAGGCCAACTGCGGGTAGCCTGCCAGCAGGATAACCCAAGTGTAATGACTGCAACAGTGAATACACTTGAACATCTACATTTATGGTAGGTACACAACTGTACTTTCCATTTCCCTGTAAGCTGTAGGCCTCCCTCTTTGACCAAGGAAACCCATAACATGCATTTAAGCTTAATGAAAATAGTCTTCATCCAGTCCAATGCCATATTCATGGGTGACTTTAATTACCCCAGTATTAACAGGGAATCGTATATGACACCCAATGTATAGGCACATAAACACTTAGATTTTGTAAAGAGAAACTCCCTGGACCAGACTACCCCTCCATGGGTTACAACTCCCATGAAGCCTACTTAACCAAACTGAAGACAACCCCAATTTTAACAAACACACTGGTTATGGGGGATTTCAATTATCCCACCATCAAGCAGGAACCTACTCTACCCAAACTTGCTAGAACAAAACTTCATTGACTTTGTGAATTCAAATGCTCTGGACCATTGTCCATGCCCCGACAAGAGGAACAAACATTCTAGATCTGTGCACTACCAACAAGTCAAACAGGTGCACTGCTGCAACCGTTAAAACTGACCACAGATCGGTTTCTTTTGAACTGGCACAAGCACCAGAACTCACAAAGGGTGAAATCAGACTAAAAATCCTCACCAAGGCAAACTATAACCTACTAGGTGAAGGTATAAATGCATTCCAAGTCCCACCCTAAGCAGAAAGTGGTAAATGTGCAAAAGCATGCACTTAAGCCCTGTACAATCACTTGAATAAGTGAATATACTCGGCTCTACCAGATAGAATCAAAGCCAGAGCCCCAAGTAAAATCAAACTGCCATGGTGGACTTGCAGGCTCAACAAACTCTACAATAATCTCAAAATGCTGATGTCCAAGAAAACAAATACAAGGACCCAACAAATGAAAAGCACCCTCTGCAGCCTTAACAGGCAAATAAGACAGAAAACTTGTCAAATTGTCCAAGAGCTCCTTTGAGAGAAACCTAGCAAGTACTGTCAAGAATAGCCATAAGGCCTTTTACAGCTATGTTCGTAAGCTAAAGAGTAGGGCCCAAGCATGTGCAGAACTGGTGGCCAGTGGTATCTCACACACTGACACCACAGAGATAACGAACCTGCTAGTGGATAGGTTTTGTGAAAATTTCACTCCCTTATCCCCCTCCTAACTTACAACAGCCTAGCACTGACCAGCATTTTAACTTCTGCAAGGATGATGCCTCAATATGAACAGAAGATCACTGACTTTAATAACTGTCTCAGTCTCTGGTGTCATTCTAAGGGGGTGCAATATTTGTCAGCAATGAAGAAGTTACTACACAGACAGGGACTAAAGGTGGCATTGTCTTGATTTACATCAGAAATAAATACAAAGGTTTGTCAAATAGGGCAGTTCACTTCAGCTTCTCCACATTAAAATCCAGTATCACTTCCTTGCAAGCTATACGCACCACCTCTATGACCACTCATCTTTTACACACACACACACACACACACACACACACACACACACACACACACACACACACACACACACAAAAAATGTGTGTATGTATATATATATATATATATATATATATATATATATATATATATATATACATACATACGTACACATATACACACACGCACACATGTGCATACGAAAGTGTATTTGTACATATATAGATATGCACAAACATATGTGTATAGATATATATATATATATATATATATATATATATATATATATATATATATATATATATATATATATATATATATATATATATATATATATATATATATATATATATATCTATCTATATATATATATATATATATATATATATATATATATATATATGCATATATCTATCTATATATATATATATATATATATATATATATATATATATATACATATATCTATAGATTGGGTATATATACATACATATCTGTTTATATGTATAGAGCGAGAGAGATAGATATAGGTATATATAGATATAGATGTGTATGTATATATACCCAAACACACACACAATTTATAAATATATATATATTTACTCTATATATATATATATAAACAGCCACCCACATGCAGACATAAATATACACACACACTATATATATATATATATATATATATATATATATATATATAGGGTCTTCTGTTCTTTGTCAAAACTTCATTATTTCGAAAAAGAACAGCAGATGTCAACTTAAGTGAAAGTACACTTAAACGAAAGTGCACTTTCACGATTATCTGTTGAACAA